>NW_015160209.1:925522-926765 GCF_001447785.1 Gekko japonicus
TAAAGGGAAAGAAACCAACAAAGCCTTTTTATTTAAAAAAAAACAGAGACACTAAAAAAGAATGTACAAAGATGTTTCCTTATAGGTCAAGAAAAACCGGATAGAGAGAGGAAAAAACATCGTGGTAGGAAGATGGACAATAAAAACCTGGAGTTGAGATGGTTGAAAGTTCAAAGAAAGAACCTAGAAATTTTTTTCCACACAATTAAAGAAGACATGCATACATGTTACTTCAAAAAAACAGACTATTGACTTATAGGAGACAGATTAAACTACATGACAGAGTGAACTATATGTTGCTGCTGATATATGTCTAATTGGAAAAAATTGACCCTTAAATGCTTGTTATAATGGAATAGTGAACAGATAAAGTAAGGTGGTGATAAGTTAGGATTGGGGTTAGTAGACTGAAATGTTTGTGTTTTTAGCTTTGGAAAAATTTATAGGACTGAGGTGTGTGAAAATGTTTGTCAATAGAGTAAGTTACGAATAAGTTGACTTGTTATTGTAAAAAATAGACAATTGATTTATAGGAGACTAGCAGTAAAGCCCGTTGTGAAAGCAATACAACGGGATCTAGAAAGAGGCTCTGGGGGAGTGCTCTGGCTTTGGGCAAACAGTGTCAATTTGCTGTGGTGACCTCAGCAGGGTATAATGACAGAGTCCACTGTTTTCTCCAGAGGAACTGATCTCTGCTACCTGAAGAGCAGTTGTAATTGTGAGTGATCTGTAGCCCTCACCTGGAGATTGGCAGCAATTGTTACCCAGGACAAAATGGCTGGTTTGGAGGGTGGAGTTGGCAACCCCATCTCCTTCCCAGCTAACCATCAACCTACCATTATCTGCCCCTTTGACTTCAGCTGACTTCTGCCCTCCCTTCTGCAGAGCAGTTGTAATTCTGAGTGCTCTCCAGCCCTCACCTGGAGATTGGCAACAATGGTTCCCTATGTGGGACTGACTGGTTTGGAGGGTGGAGTCTATGGCAGTGTACCTGTCTGAGGTCCCACCCCTCCTCAAACCTCACCCTCTTCAGGCTCCATCCCTCAAATCTCCAGGAATTTCCCATCTGGAGTTGGCAACCCTATCAGGACTGGCCCCAATGTGTTTTCTCCCAAAGGCCAAAGTAGGTGACAGGACCAAGCTTAGATGCCTACCAACAGGCACTGAGGGGAATGTAGGGTTGCCAGCTCTAAGGAGGGAAATACCTGGAGGTTTGGGGGGTGGAGTCTGTAGAGGGCAGCAT
>NW_015160209.1:926868-994671 GCF_001447785.1 Gekko japonicus
AAGTAGCTGGGTTGGAGGGTGGAGTCTATGGCACTGTAACCTGTCTGAGGTCCCCCTCTACCCAGGCCGCTTTTAAAACATGATCCTGGGACCTACACACCACCAGACATTCCAACTGCCTTGCGGGGGGGGGGGGGGATGGGGGGGGGAATGGGGGGAAGTCCAATCAGCTTCCATATGCAAAAGACCTTGAAGGTTCCATATGCAACTGACATTCCAACTGCCTTGCGGGGAGGGGGGTGAGTTTGAGGTGTGGAATGCAGTGAAGTCCAATCAGCTTCCATATGCAAAAGACCTTGAAACGCTGGGCGGGACTGCACAAAGCAGCCAGTCAACCCAGCCAGCGTCTTCTGACTGACAGTTCAAGCGTCCATACACTAAAGGAGTGCATTTTAGAACTTTGGCACCCACTACTCAATTATATATAAGGAGAGATAGATTATAAATTATGTTTTGTGTTAGTTGATATATGTATAGTTGAATTTATAATATAAGGGGTAATTAGGGAAAGTTAGGGATAAGGGTAGATAGAAAGAGTTGGTGAGTTATAATAATGTTTGGTGGTACATGTTGATAATTAAAAGGAAGGAAACAATAGTGAAAGCATTAAATAGGTAAGAATTAAACAAGGGAGTGAGTAGCTAAGAGAGGTTTGTCTTGGGAGATGGAAGTAGTTATAAGACATCTAAATTCTAAAGGGTACTATTAGTAAAAATGTGTTTAACTTTGGAATGGTTGATCTGTTGAATAGTGAAAAGTAAATAGTTTCGTTTTTCTTCTCTCTTTGTTGCTATATGGAGATATTGTGGAGAACAACACTGACCTCTGAAAATTAATTTATAAGATCAATGTGAAAATGTTTTTTAAAATAGCGCAATTAAAAACAGGTATTGTTAAGTCAGTATAAGAAATGTTAATAGAAGAGTGTACTCAAATGTGGAATTCTTTAAATACTTTGGTATAGGAGTTAGGTATTATGATGTAAGATCTGACAGCTAATGTTTTGGCTTGAGTGTATTATGATACAAAATTCAATTCATGTATATGTTGTTGTCTAAGTTTGTGTTTATATGTTTGTCTTATTATGCTTAAAAATTTAATAAATATATTGTAAAAAAGAAAAAAGAAAAGGGATGGAGGAAATGTCAGGGGAAGGGGAAATGAGATACCCCCACAAGTCTTTCCAAGCCACCCATTTGTAAAATATCTAAAACAATAGTCACCACAAAGAACACTGTACTTCTGAAACAACCAAGTCTATGCATCCTCCTTGTCTATTACTGTGATACTGTGGCACAAAACCACCTCTTAAATTAGGATTAATACTCTACAAATTTCGTTTTTAAATACCTGGCATCTAATTCAAGAACTCCAAATTAAATCCCAAATCATCCTTCATTGTACAGTGCAATATGTGATTGTAAATCACCTTTTCTGCTTCGTCATTGATTGATTCAGCAATCTAGAAGTAGTACCTCTAAAAGTGTTTTTCTGTTTTTCACATGTGCACACCAATAGTCGGAGAGGGGCTGAAAAGCCACTTAAATAGTATAGTATGAATTCAACCTAAAGCTGTTAGGTGGGAATTGCTTACCATGGTGCATAAATCCATTGTCACAAAGTGCTGTTCCAAAGATCATTGCTTCTTCTCTTGTCCTGCAATCCCCCTATAAATAGCACAAATATCAATACAGACATCATAGGCTGCAATTTAAAATAAAAAAGAAATCACATATTCTTTTTGCAGCATATGTAGAAATTGGATTTCACATAAGTCTCTGCTGTTTTTGAAGCCTAATATACAAAACTGTTGCACTTATGCCAGAATCTGACTGCTAACATTATTGAACCAATAAAATATATTGGTATACCTAATTAGTATATCCTATTTTAAAACCCATACACAGTTGCTCTCCAGTTGTTCAAATGCTCACACATAAATACTGGCTAGTTCTTCAGTGTCATAAAATAACTTACAAAAATAACTTATTAAAACACTTATAACTAAGCCCATGAATGATTTTCCTCAGAATGACTTGCCTGTAGGTTAATAAGTCTAGAGGAATTATTGCCTGTAAATTAGTCACTGCATGCTGGCAGCTTAGGGCTACAAGCGCTGTGGGAAACTGTTTGGTAGGCCAGACACAGACTGTATGCTTTACACTGCTTACCCCAGTCTCAACTAAAACCTGCATCTATGGGCTATTGTTAAAACCAAAGTGTGAAAATATGTTCTATGTCTTGAAGACATATGTTTTTATTTCAATGACACATTCCTGTCTTTCTTTCAATTACACATCCCAGAAAATGCCTTTATTTCAATTTTTGATGTTACCTCAGTTAATTTTTAATACTATTCAATATTTACTGTTCAAAAAATTCAGCAGGCATACTAACTAAAAAGTGGAAAAATTATTTCAGCTAAGGACATATTTTCTAGAAGGTACAAAGTAAATCAAATTAGTTTGGTATGAAACAGGGGGGGGGGACTAAAAAAGCTTTCCACACTCATATAACACTTCTTTAAGAAGAATGGTAAGGTCACAAAATATCCACTGCTGATATATAAAATGGAAAAAGCCCTACATTTATCAAAGCAGTAAGTATACTTCCATTTTCTCTGCTAGTGCACGTCTATCAGAAAACAGTCCTACCTGAGCAATTAGCCAGTCTATCAATTTATTCGCCATCACTACAGATTTGTAGGTCCTTAGATGATAATCTTTATCTCTATTTAGGAAAAAAGACAACCATATTTTGCTCTCAAATACACATATTCAACATTTGTTGAAAACCCCATTTAATATGATCTGTAATTAATATGATCATTATACTCTCCAGAAATTTTAAAAACATTTCTGCTTCTATTAGCTTCTGTAAAGAAATTTCATTACAAATATTAATTGTACGCCAATCATACAAGTGGAGAAACTGCAAGACTTGCAAGGTTGATCTTGCTCCCTTGCCTCCCCCATGCCTTCCTGGCTGCCCCCACCACATTTCTGTCCACCTGCTCACCAGTTCCCCATCCCCCTATCTGCCATTCTGGAGAAAGCAGAGTGTAGGGTGGCAGTGGGCCCCACTCATTCCCTTTTCCTTATCTACCTGCAGCACTTTAGCTCTTGTGACAATGGCAGGTCCCCCTCCTCCTTCTCCCTCAGCAGACTTTGTATCTCCTCTGCTTTGGAAGATGTAAACCCCCGGTTTTTAAAATGTCGGGATTTTTCTGCAGTTGCTGCCTCAGTGACAGAGAGGAACAGGATGACTACCTGTCCCCCTCAACCACTCAAAGAAGAGAGGTGGCAGTGGAGGGGCAGGCCTTGGTATTGGCGGGGCATCAGCACCTTCTATTCCTTCTTCCTTGCCCACCTACCTGCCTACCCATGCACCTGCCAAGGAGAGGCAGTGGTGCGGGTGGCAGTGGCAATCTCCAGCAGTTCCTCTTCCTCTCCCCACACACAGTTAGTTAAAACTGTCTGCACAAATTCAGAAATTTTGCCTATGTTGGGGAGGATTTAACTGATCCTCCATTTTCAGGGAACCAAAAGTCTACAGAAGAATTTCTCCTCTCTGGCCTCATTCTTTGGGTCTATCAGTTACCGTGGGTGCCAAGGGAGTGAGTAGCTAAGAGAGGTTTGTCTTGGGAGATGGAAGTAGTTATAAGACATCTAAATTCTAAAGGGTATTATTAGTAAAAAATGTGTTTAACTTAGGTATGGTTGATCTGTTGAATAGTGGAAAGTAAACAGTTTCGTTTTTCTTCTCTCTTTGTTGCTATATGGAGATATTGTGGAGAACAACACTGACCTCTGAAAATTAATTTATAAGATCAATAAGACAAGAGGGGACCTGCAAAACTTGTGGAGGGGATTCCATCTCTTTTGTTCCTTCCCTCATTGGGGTACCTACTTGTTTCATTCTCCTACAGAGCTGCCATCTGCCTGGCCAATGCAGCTCCAGCTTTGACTCTCCCATTATTTCCCTACCCATCCAAAGAGATCCTTGCAACTTGGAAGGGGACCCCATCTTCACAGGCCAGCTGCTTGCTGGCCAGCCTACTCAGCTGCAGCACTGCCGCTGCTGCCTCCACCTGCCTTGGTGATGTGGCAATAGCGGCAGAAGCACTGTTGTGGAATCCACTCCCTCCCCTACCTGACTATCTACTTAAGTGTTGCAGAGCAGCTCCTGGTTCTCACACAAACAACCTTTATTGTCATAACAAGGTAGGATACAACAAAACACCTGAGCGAGATTTGAGGGGAAAATAAAAAACAGTCTAAAGAAATTCTCCAAAACAAGCGGTGTAGCAGAAACTAAGTACAGTTGGATCTTAACTAAGAAGAGTAGGCACGTAATCTTCCCCTATCTAGCACTTTAACCACTTTTGGTTTCTATCTCTTTTGCTGCTAGGGCCAGGAACTCCGCCACCTGTTCGGTGACTGAGGAGCGTTTGTCGGCTAACAAAGGTTCTATCTGTTTATTTAACATAAGATTGGGGGCTGGGAGAAGTGGTTTAATCAAGTGGCATCGGTGGGGAGTGAGCAACAGGCAATCTAATAGAATATGTTTTATAGAATCAGGTTCTTTGCCACACCTGCACAATCTCTGTTCGTAAGGGATATCCTTGTACCTGCTAGAAACCACGAACAAGGGGAATACATTGAACTTGGCCAACATAAAGGCTCCGCATTGGCAAGGATTAGGTGCTTAGCATAAAGTTTCCCTATAATTGATAGGAGACTAATCGGTCTGTAGTTCTCGATATTGTTAGGATCGCCTTTTTTAAAAATTGGTGTTATTATGGAGTTTAACCATGTTTCTGGAAGGGAGCCAAATTTGTCGATCAAAGTGAACAAATGTGCCAGTGCAGGGGACCACCACTAAGTGTTACTTTTAAGAAGTTCAGCTGGTATGCTGTCAGGGTCTGGGGCTTTATGAGATTTGAGAGAAGAGATTAATTCAAATACTTCTTCTTGTGTAACAGGCGGCCATACTCCTGGTTCTCCCTCCTCATCCGCATTACTGTGTCCTTGGTGCCAGTGGCTTCCATGCCCCCTCCCCTTGACTCCTTGGCTCAGGCTGGGGGGACAGTTCCAGAGGCTCCTTTTCTCAGGCCACTGGACTGCAAAGGAGAGATAGCAGTGCAGGAAGTGTAGGAATGTTGTGTGTGCAAGTGGTGACAACATTCCTCTCTTCCCCCAGGTTTGTAGAAAAATATCTCCTCTCTGAACCTGGCTCTATTAATCTACATGGGGGGCAGAGTAATAACTAGATATATTGATGTAAAATCTGTTTAGTGCCAGTGACTTTCCAGGAGCTGTATTTTTTAAAGAAACCATGACACATGGTCCTGCCCACTAGGGCCTTGTTTGGATAATATTTCCCCTGCATCTCCTTAAGAAGATATTGAGGTGGACATCAGGCTTTCTGTGGCTTAGACACTCCCTTTACTACTACTTGCATTTACTCTTCTCAATCCTGGGTGAGCCACAAAAACCAAACCAAGACCTTGTATTTATTTTAACGATAATCCTACTCGCACTAGCACTTCACACGTTCAGAATGAAGGCAAGAGATTTGGAAAGGGTTTGTTACCCACCCTGAGCCTTGCAATGCAGGGAAGGGAGGGCTAAAAGTCCAATAAAATAAAATAAATAATAAAATCATAAAGCCATTATAAAACAGGTAAAGAAACTGGCATATGTTGGTAAAATATGCTATAATGGAAAAAAATCAGTTTTAAAGTATAAATATGCTGGGAGATGAGCAGTAAACCAGGATAGTTTTCCTAGTGTGTCTGTGCATGAATCTTGTTCTATTTGAACTTTCTATAATTCTCTCTTTTGTAACAACTCCAGTCCATTCTTCATAACTTCATTACCAGTCCACTAACATTTAGCCCGACATAACCTGGGTAACAATTAAAGTCCAATATTCCAAAAAGAAGCTCTGAAATCCAGACTCACCTTATCACCGGAGTAAATAGACTATGCAGACGACAGTACAATCTTACACCCTGTTAGAAATACAGGTAAACTTAACACTTAACATACTCAAGTAAAATCAGCATACATACTGTCAAAAAATCCAAAATACTTATTTAAAAAAGTACTTTGAAATGTTTATTTTGAACATTTTCTTGAACATCTCCTGAGACCTGCCTCAATGCAACTTACAAGAAAAACAATAAAACCATAAAAACTAACCATAAAAACCATAAAAACAATATAGAGTGACTTAAAATCAAAGCAAACCCCGTAGCCACAAAATACACACACACATGCCTACTAGTACACAGGCTTTTCTTGCATACTATTAACAAGACTTTTCAGCTGTCCTGTCACATGAAGCTGCATTTTAGTGAATCAGATAGGGCTTTTTTCTGGGGGAATACACCAGAATGGAGTTCCAGAACCTCTTCAACAAAATTCTTCTTAAAATTTTTAAACATTCATCAGTTTTCAGTATATGGATTGAAAACTTCATTTCCCTCTTGAGAGTTCCGGCACCTCTTTTACAAAAAAAAAAAAAAAAGAGCCCTGATCAGAACATTGATCTTTCAAGGTCTATGCTGTCTGCTCTGACCAGCAGTGGCTCTCTTTCAGACCACCCCCAACTTCATCTATTCAAATGACACAAATCAGATGGTCTACCACTGTCACAGCTCCTCCCACCTTGACACATGCTCCTTCTGAGTTTTCTTCCTGTATTATAGTTTCACACAAGCAAGCTGAATCATGAGTGAGGATTCATGTAGATAGTATTTTTGATGCAACAGCTACTGTACAAGTGTTTTGTTTTCACTCATGCTCACAGAAACTGAAGCCTGCTTTTGCCTGTATCCATTTGTATCTTATCCATTTTCAACAAATTAAATGGAAGTTTCATGATGAAGTGACTGAAAAACTTTAAAGAATAATTTATAATCCAATTGACTTTTAAATGTTTTAGCACCTGAAGAACATTCTTCTAAGATTCTTCTAAAATTCTAAGAACAAGTTCTGAAAGTAAACCCCATTGAATAGACCTAAGTTTGATTCTGAATAGACCTACTTATGGTGGCACTATAAATTCTACAACAGTGCACTGAGAACAAGTAAACTATACCATGTCATACAATTCAAAATGTACAAGTGATAAGAGCTGAATAGGCAAATGGGGGAAGTGGTCACTGCTGAGCCACTGACCAGCAACAAAAGGAGAAAAGGGGTCAGGGGTCATTTCCTGTGGGAGTGCACAGGAGCGGAGCTCCGACAATAAGGAGCCCAGGGAGTGGGCACATGCAACAAGCCCCACCCCCTGCTCCCAGCAGCCCTCAGTCGGGCCATGAGGAGCAAGAGGCAGCCAGATAAGTTGCAAAAATTTATACCCTGAATATCTTTTTGGTCTCTAGGTACTGCTGGACATAAATCCAGCTATTCTGCTACCCTCTGAAAGCAACCAAGGCTGCAGTCCAGGGCTATTTTGGGGCACGAACGCACGGGAACGGAGTTCCAGCTGGCTTCCAAATTGGCCACACCCAGCAGGAACCTATTAGCATAATAGGACACACCCAACAACAGGAACTCATTAGGATTGACTACATTAGGGGTGTGTGGCCTAACATGCAAAGGAGTTCCTGCTACAAAAAAAGCCCTGGGTTTTGACAACAAGGTAAACAGAATAAGAAGCAAAAGGTGGGTGTGGCTGGATGACCACACTTCTGGTAACATGGGGGTGCAGCCTAATATGCTAATGTGTTCCTGCTGTTGGGTGTGGCCTATTATGCTAATGAGTTCCTGCTGGGCTTTTTCTACAAAAAAAGCCCTGCTGCAGTCTAATCTTTAATCTGAATTTCTGTATCTGAAAAATTAATACTAAAACAAAATACTTATACCTTGGAAATTACGTCCTGCATTTCACTTCTTGGGTAATATGTGCCATCATCATAACGAAATCTGTACAACATGTGTTCAGGCTTGAACTGATGCTTATCAGTAACTAAAAAAAGCAAACATAAAACTGAAAAATTCTAACATCAAGGAAAATAGTTCATGACCTCAGCCATTCCAACATATATATCTTCCAAGGGCTTTGAATTTTTCATTCTGGCAGCCTAATAATTTTATATCTTAGTGCATTCTCTGCCAGTATCCCATAATCTCTTCCCATTCAGAATCCATAAGTATTGTATTAAATTGGTATTATTTGTCCCAATATACATTAATTTGCCTTTAATCTTGTATGCTATTCATTTACTGGGTACCTCATAAGGGAAAGATCCTTCTGGATCTCTGACTAAAGAGCTAGTAAGTAGAACAGAGAGAACAGAAGAAGGAAGCAGTAGCAACAGGAAAAATAACTGCATGTAGCATCTGGAGATGTTTAAGTGGGTGGGCTGCAAAAGAGGAAGCAAGAAATTGCATGCTGCCCATCCTTTGTCTATTGCCTTTTCAGAAATTTAGACTATTTATTCATCTCTCCTATTAAAATAAATCAACTGGCTTTATGGTATGAAACACTCTATTGTACTCATAGGAAACTGGCATTTATTAAATTGCATTTGGTATGAGCAGGGCACAACATCTAAAAAGACAGCTGTGCCTAGTAATGAGTGGCTAGAATGTACCCATGACACCAAACTTGCCATGCAGTTCTAAGCAGAGTTATATTAAGGCCAATGAGCTTAAAAGGGTGTAATTCTGTTTAAGACTGCACTGTTAGAAAGGATGCATGGATAATCACTTATATGTATTGCTATTTTCATTTATATCCTGCTTCCTAACGAAGTAAACTGTGCTAAAGTGGCTTAAAATCACAGAACATAAACAACACATATATTGCAAAGAAAACCATTAAGCAGCATAACCCTCAAAATATATAATCATTTTAAAGCATCCATTTAAAAGCAATAACAGCATGTAGCTGTTTCAAATCCTCATGTAATCTCTCCCAAACAACTTTTAGTAGATATTATATACCACTGATGTAAGAAAGAACTTCACTGCACCTCAGAAATTCCTTGCAGCAGTTCCCTGCAAAAAGTTTTGGAACATCCCTTTCAAGATAGGAATAGATCTACTTCATAGGAATACATCCAATTTCCAACCCTTTAAAGGACACCATGACTGAGGACGTCTGATTTCACTGAGAAGTCCAGGAGAATCAGCAAAACTACACTCCCCCAGTAAAGATTATCCACTAATAGACTAAGGTAATTCCAATTCTAAACACCAATTTTTTCAAGTCCGAAAATGTAAAGACAACTGGTTTCATCTAAGACACCCTGGAGCTGATCTACCACCATGTTCTCTGTAACCCTGGTCAAGGATGGCAGAATTGAAATTAGCTAGGGTTGCCAAACCCCCCGGTTTGCCAGGGGTCCCCCTTTTGGGGGGGTTCTACCCGCCCCTGGCCAGATAGCCAGCGGGGGAAGCCCCACCCCCAACACCCACAGCCACCCACCCGTGTTTCCTCCCAATCCTGTGTTTTCTCCCAAGCCTGATCTCCGCTTGAGATCAGGCTTGCAGGGAAATGGCAGCTTCGTGCACTTAAAAGGGAAATGCGGCTGCTCTTAAAAGGGAAACACCAGCTCCTTTAAGTGCAGGGAACTGCCGTTTCTGGAGATCCGGTGTGCGGGCAGGTGGGGGGGCCGCAGACGTCCCCAACGTGACATCATCACGTCGGGGATGCCCCGCCCCCTCCAGAAACGCCCCTAAAGTCCCCAGCTGGGGATGGAAGATGGACTTGGCAACCCTAAAATTAGCTGATAATTCCCAGGGCCTATAGGATTCAAGATGCTTTCAAAAGCTTCTTTTAACAGGCCAAGGGTCACTCCTTTCCCTAAGGAAGCATAACCAGATGGAATTAATCTCCCTCACCAAGATGAAACCAGCTAGGAAGAGCAAAGGTCTAGTGGAAGAACTGCACTGGTCCAAGGGCCTTATTCACATCTCCACACTCCAAAAACACCTGATGAAGAAAGCTGTGTTTCTCGAAAGCTTATGCTACAATAAAGTTTGTTAGTCTTAAAGGTGCTACTGGGCTTTTTACTATTTTTCAAAACCAGAGTAATTGAAGAAAATGTGATAAGAACTCAAACACTTCATATGTCAAATAAAAATTTAAATAATAAAAAAGCACTTCATATGATACACCTAGAGATAATAAGGAACATTAAAGAAGTATATTTGAAATGTTGTATTAAATAAATTACCATGGTGGATAATGCCATTCTCTAACAAAGCCTGGCCAAGATGAACACCTTCTTCAGGTCTGTGAATCTCTCCAATTTCCAGCAGCCAGGATACAAATTCACTAATTAGAAAAAGAAGTTTGAAAGAATACTATTTTTAGAACTTCTAAAAAAATTCTATGAGGTTATTCATGTTTTATCATAAAACAGATAATAATAAGAAGACATTGGATTTATACCCGCCCTTTACTACCCAAAGTAGTCTCAGAGTGGCTTACAAACTCTTTTCCCTTCCCCTCCCCACAACAGACAACCTGTGAGGTAGGTGAGGCTGAGAGAGCTCTTGACAGAAACTGCTCTTTTTTCAAGAACAGTTCTTATCAGAACTACAACTTGCCCAAGGTCATCCAGCCAGGTGCAAATGGAGGAGTGGGGAATCAAGCCCGGTTCTCCCAGATTAGAGTCCGCGCACTTAACCACTACACCAAACTTGATAAAAATGATAATATATTATGAGAAAATGGTAGAATAAGTCGAGTATGTTGTTATAGTTGCTTTTTAAGCTACCATATCGCATATTTATTGTACATACACATGTATTTTAATCAAGGATTCACCTTAATATCTGCAATATTGCCCTCTGTATTATGTTTTTGTAATCATACCTTATCCCCTATTCCTTTTCTTTATTCTGTATTCTCTTAAAAAGTTAAAACAAAATTTACAAAAAAGAAGAAGAAAGAAACGGAACAATGGACACATGGAACAGCCTTATACTAAATCAGACCATTGGTTCATTAGGGTACTGTTGGCTAGTCAGACTGGCAGTGGCTCTCCAGAGTCTCAGGCAAAGTTCTTGCACATCACCAATACCTGATCCTCTGGACTAGAGATTCTGGGAATTGAATACCTTCTGCAAGCCAAGCAGATGTTCTACCACCAAGCCACTCCCCAATGATGGAAGAATTGTGGCAACAGGTGTAGTAGCAGAGCTGTGGTTGCAACAGGACAGAGTTCAGTTTTTAATTTACTATATAGCAATGGATGTCACACATCCAAAAATCAAGGTCCTCTATTTATTTCAGGCCTTGTGACGTAGAGGTGCACATTAAATCTGGCACTCTGAACCTGTATATGGACACACAGTCCATGAGTAGTGTCACTAGAGGCAGTTTCCAATTGTTGTTAAACCATCCCCCTCCTCTATTTATGAGGAGTATTTATCTTGTGGACAGGCACCTGGGACTATCTGGAGAAAGATGAATAAATTCTTAAAATTATGTTCATTTATAGAGATATTTAAAACTTCATTAATCATGACTCTTTTCTCCCCCTTTAGAGTTTCTAGGGTTAAATATAGTCCTTTTCATATATTTATATATTTAATATAAATATAATCCCTTTAAAGTTTCTGGAATTAAATATAATTGAATAAATGTATACAATTGCCTCAAACTTAATATGGTCATTTTGATTTTATGGTTGCACTTGAGAATCTATAAAAGTAATAAGCCCATTTTAAGGTGTCATGAACAAATTCCACTTTATTTGTGATGATAACCCTGATCAATCTCCTCTGTTCCTGTGTAGAGTTATTGAAGACTTTTAGGTTTACCTGCTGTGAAGTTCAAGTTCAGGTGCTTCAACATACTGGAGTTTGTTTCTTACTTACTGTTAAATCCTAGTTTAGACTATTTAGTTGTGGGCAAGAAACTAACTCAATAAAGGTGTCAATAAAAAAAATCAGCAACAATAAAGATAACAAAATATTGTTAAATGTCAAATAGAAGTCTAAAGGTTTAAAACTTAGTATAAAAACTGTCAAATATCAGCAGCTGAAATAATTTAATATAGTAGTTAAGATGTTTTAAAATAAAGGTGTCATAATAATCAATAGTTGAAATAAGGTTCAAGTGAAATAAGAATGGTGCATACCTCCCTAGGAAACACTTGGGAAAGGTAGTTAATTTTCTCTTTCTGTCCTTTATCAGGTTCCCTTGCCTGCACATCATTTTGTAAAGTTTCTCTCCTTGTTCAGAGATCATTGCCCAAGTATCTTGTTCCATGCCTAGTTTTAGACCTGCCGAACAAAATGAAAACATAATTTTAAAAGTATTTCCAGGAAATGGTACCTATCATTTTACTGACAAAGTGATCAAAGACATCTTGGGTGTATTAAATAATATCTAAGTTTCTTTACATTCAAAGGCCTTCATAACAAAAATGAAATAGCTTAAGAATTCAAGTTGGCCTCCTTCCAACAAAGCAATGTGTACATCACATAAACAGAGATGCCGAACAAGTTCTGGTTTAATACCTTATCAGGATCACAGAGGTGGGAAAGAGCTCTGTCTGTAGAGACCTGATGAGGACCTGGTCTATTTGAAGTATTAGTACTCACTTTAAAATCTTATATGTCTTGGGTCCAGAGTTCTTGTGGGATACCAGGCCACAGTCACATGAACACATAGAAATTCAGTTGCGAGGCTTCTGGTTTATGGCGACACACTGGCGGATGCATCTCCTGGACCTCCTGGGGATGTGATCTGCGCACCAGCGAAAAGGAGGGGGAGCGACGGGTCGCTACCCCCCCCAGGAGCCTTGGCAAAAGGCTCCTAGCCATGGGGCTTTTGAGGGGTGGCTTCTTCGCCAGTGTGATGCTGGGGAATTGAGGCGTTCCTCTGCCCCGACGGTCCTGCCGCTGAGTGTCCGTATGGATCTAGAGCCGCTGACCGGGACAAGCGTTGGAGATCAAGCATTTTCAATGTATGCCGAGCAAGGTCGTATGACCAACAATGAACTGTGAGTTGGGTTAAAGTGAAATGAGAATTTATAAAGAAAACTACCCCCTGGGAATGGCGAAAAAAGGGAGCGGGGGAGGGCCCCCTCCCATATGCACGAAGTAAATAACTAAGGGGGGAGCGGAAGAAAAAGCGTTATAATCTGTTTTGAGATACTTACCAAAGTGCGGATAAGCGTGTGGGCATATTTCAGAGACTTTAGCAAGTTTTCATAAAAGTAAACAATCCATAAAGTTAACGAAGAAAAGGGCAGAGAAAGACAAACCTTAAAAATGAAACCAGCTAGAATCTTGAGCTCTCGACCGGAAGAGACCACCGAGCTCTCCAAAATGTTGGCAGAGTCCTTGCGCCCTGTGCTGGACCAGATGACTAACATAGAACAACAGCTGACGAATCTAAACCAGAATCTTGCAACTCAGCAGCTCCAACTGACTGAGACTTTAAAACTAACGGAGCAAATGGCTGAGAAGGTGAAGGAAATGGACGCCAACACCAAAAAAGTCAAGAAAAAGGTGCAAAAGCTGGAAAAGAAACAGGCCTCGGAAGAATCACAACTTTTACAGCTGCAAATGGAAAAAGCAAATTTGGTCCTACGGTTTCAAGGGGTCCCAGAATTAAAAGGTGAGAATCTAAAGCAACTCATGAGTGAAGCATTAGCCCCAGTTACAGATTTGAAAGCGGAGTATCTTGCAAGCGAAATGGACGTGGTCTATAGGTCCTATTCCGTGTACATCAAAAAGACTAATCTGCCTGGGGAAATAGTGGCTAGATTCTCAAAGCCCATTCTATCCTGAAAGCAACTACAGGAGCACCCTTGAAAATCGGGGACAACACCATCAGGATTCTAAAAGACATTCCATTTGAAATAAGACAAAAAAGAAAGGAATATAAAGATTTAATCCTTTTTCTTCAAACAAACAGCATTGTCTGCAGGTGGTTAATTCCAGAAGGAGTCATTTTCAAACTACAAGATAAAAAAGAAAAGATTGACTCTGTTTCCAAAGCACTTGAGTTCCTGAGAATGCAGCTGGGAGAGCCAGCCGAGGTTGAGAAGGAAGAAGAGATGATGACAGCAAATCCAGTGGCGAATTGGACTCGGTGTCTTCCAACGAGGACTCTTTTTCTGATAAGAGGGCGGCTGCCCCCAAGCGTACATATAAATTGAGGATTAGAAAAGATAAGACAAAATCTGAAGTGTGCCTTTAAACTTTAGTTGTATTGTGGGATGTTCTGGGGTTCTCTTAAATGGATAAAACATTGGACAAAAAGATAAAGAATTTAGCATAGCCAACTATGTTCAAAGTAATACTAGCAATTTAAGATTAACATTTATATAAGCTGTTGTTATGATCTCCTATACTTGGGGTTTTAGTTAGTCGTGGTTTTCTTTCCTTTCTCCCTAGATGTAGTTAAAGGTAAAGGTAAAGGTAAAGGTTCCCTTGCTCGAAAGCCAGTCAAGTCCGACTCTAGGGTTGCGGTGCTCATCTCCGTTTCAAAGCCGAAGAGCCAGCGCTGTCCAAAGACGTTTCCATGGTCATGTGGCCGGCATGACTAAACACCAAGGCGCACGGAATGCTGTTACCTTCCCACCGAAGTGGTACCTATTTATCTACTTGCAATTTCTTGCTTTCGAATTGCTAGGTTGGCAGGAGCTGGAACTAGAGATGGGAGCTCACTCCGTCATGCGGCACACTTGGGTCTCGAACTGCTGAACTACCGACCTTCCACAGCCTGCAGTTCAGCGTCTTAACCACTTGAGCCACCGCAGCTTAGTTACCCCTTCCCAATTTTTCATTGTAGTTTGTTTTCATTGTAGTTTGTAGTCTATTAAAAAATGCAATAAAAAATCCCCTTCAGGGGGCTAAAAAGAAAAAAGAAATTCAGTTGCATTGGCTTCCAATTCGTTTCCAGGCTCAATTCTAGGAGTTATTTTTAATCCAAAATAGCCTTAATTTGAAGTGACTGGCTAGAATCCCACAGGAGGACCTTTTAAAATCTCCAAACTGTGGAATTCCCACAGGAGGTAAGATTAGCATAACCTTTAAAGGTCTTCCTTTAAAAATGAAGATTCGCTCACTCTAGAAGCCCTTTGAACTAGATTGAGGTTGCAGTCCCAGATGCACACATGTCTAAGAGTAAAACCCATTGAACTTAGTAGGCAATTCATCTTGGGAGGAAAAGCTACATTTACATGCATACTAAGTAAACGAACAAACATCATCCATGTACTTTTAAATGTTTTCTTGGCATATGGCTTATGGGGTGTTAAACCTGAGCACAGTGCTGAAGACAGTACTTCCTTGCAGGTTGATAGATAATGCATAATGCAGAAGAACTTCAGCAACTACCAGTAGTGAGCCAGGTCCAAGTACCTCCCAGCCTACTTAAGCTAAGCCCTAGGAAGACAGCCTGGATCAACTGGTCCACTGTGTACAAGCTTTGTGCTCCAGTGGCAAGAACCTTGCACCACTTTGAGGGAACCTGACTGGCCCTGAGTACAGGACAGTCATCCCTAGGGTTCCATCCCCCCGATAGGGGTGGAGGTTTACCCACTTTTTTGGGGGGGTCAATCTGCCTCCACTCAGCTGGCCAGTGGGGGAGCCCCACCCCCAAGCAGCCCCATCTACGCCGACGTGCCCAGCGCAATGACATCACCCAGAGGTAACATCATCACACAGGGCATGTTGTGTGTGTGTGTGGGGGTGCTCTAGCATCTGAGAAAAAACTCTATGGTAACCATAGACTCCAGGACAGCAGGCTGGAGCCCCCCACCAGCAATAGGTAGAGAGCTGGCAACCCTAGGCATCCCCCCCCATGGCACCCACAAGAAAACACTATCCAAATGCTTTCTCAGTAGCTGTAGCTGACTGCTGTATTTTGAAAAAATGCATATCCTACCATTAGAGTTTATGGGGAACTTTGTAGTAGTATTAAAGTATTAAAGTATATCTGTGTTGCAGTTGTTTGCTCATTATGTTATGAGTAGTTTTGTAATACAAATTTTTCACTTTAAGTTAATATTAAGGAGAGTTATCTAAATGTACATCACTTAAGGTTCCTGTGAACAGGGTAACTCCTAAATAACATCTGGAAACCTTCACTTGTAGCCACAAGACATTCTGAAACTCATGCCTGCTTTTGCAGGCCAATGAAACAAACAAACTATTCATTATAGCATCATTCCCTTCAGGGCAAATACACATCAGAGATGATTTGCTAGGTATCTTACACTTCCTTTGTTATCTTAGGACTCGTACTGCCCATAAGCAAAAAGAGAGAGATCCTTATCTGCAGAAATACAAAGAAATTATTGCCCGAGTAAGGCATTTTTAGTTAAGTAATCTATACTGACTACTTAGACATTTAAAATGTAAACTGCCCCTCAGAATAAAGGAAAGGAAAGGAAAAAGGAAGTGAAAAGAAAGTGTTTCCCCTTGAACAGAGCAATCAACTATTAAAATTACTGGAGAAACAAACATCCAGGTAATATGTCTGCAATGTAACATATACCGTCCCTTCTCTTTCCATCTACTAATCACCAGAAAACAGCTGTTTGCTATCCTAGGTCAGATAACCATACTTGCTAGGAGATATAAAATAAATTCAGATAACCCTGATATTTTAGGCACACAAAGGAGAACATACCCATCATGTCTACAGATTGCCAAATGTATAGTGACTACACAGCTCATTGTATATTGAAGCTTTTCAAACATCACCATACAATAGGGATCCCAGCCCATAGTGATTTGAAAAGTCTGAAAGGACTGATTTTCATCCTATGTATTGGGTTACTAAGGAAACCAGAAAAACAGCTATAGAACCAAGTTAGCTAATAAAGGCAGGATCAGAAGGACAAATAAAAGGAAATACACTCAAATGGTAGTATCTATTTCTCTTATGCCACAGTAGCTTCTATCCACAAATCCAAAACATCTATATTTTTCTGGAAGACTCAACTGAAGATAGAAAACTAAGAAAAATATTGCCCTCCTCCATGTGACCAAGCTAGATTAGACAGCAGTAGGTTGTTAGCAGATCTCCAACCTTTTTAAACTCAAAGGCAGCCATGGGCAATGGGGCAAATCAGAGCAGGCCTATGGCACTGGCAGGGAAGTTTTATTCCTTTCCCCCAGCACTGTTTATCTCAATTTAAACCACTAACCAAATAACAACTAGGGAAGGGATTAAATGGAACAGAGGGAAAGTTTAAACCCCCACCTCAATCTAGTTAGGTGGTTCCACAGCTACTTAAAAAAAATGGGAGATCCAGTCACAGATTTTCTACCATCTTATCCAAGTTTACCTAAAAGCACGCACACAAATAATGACTAGAAAATTAAACCAGACCACAGAACTGGGAAACCATGCAGATAAATAAATGGTAAATCACATCAAACATTAAAGTTAAACGTTCTCTTGGTTGAATTCCTCTGTACTCAAGTGTTTCTTTGCATGATGAGTATTAATATATTAAGTTGGGCAATACCCACAAAATTTAATTGTAAGGAGGAGCAGTGTGAAAAAATATCCCCTTCCTCCTTTATTTTTTATCAAATAACAATTGGGAATTTCACATTACCCTTTTGAAGCCATTTTTAAGCCATTATTGTACCGTCTTGGAGTAAACCGGTACAGGGCTGCCATTTCACACAGCCTTTCCCCTACCAGTAAGGAGCCGTCTCTGAAGCGGTTTGGCATTTCAGACTGTACCACTTTGTTTTCCCGCCCTTTTTCGCCCGCGCGGGCGATCTCTGTCCTTTTTAAAAAAAAAAAACACATTCATTTTAGAGTGCTGTACCGCTATAGCGCTATAACACAACACCAAAACAGTGACCTCCATTGGAATGCCTGGATTCCACTGGGATACATGAGATTGGTTTGTTTTGTGCTCACAGAGTTCCATTGGGGAAATGTTTCCTCTGAGTGGATGCATGATCTAGAATTTCCATTTATCTTCTGAAATAAAAGTTTGTCCTGTGTTTTGAAATCATAACCCTCAGATTCTCCTGTGTGCTCTTAATTCTGCCTTGATTTGCTAACAATCTAGGGTTCTCTGGTCATTCCTGCCTAAAGTAATGGGGTGGGTGGTTGGGGGGGTGTTATCTGACTAAACCACAGCAAAGGTAGACACATATCAAGGGACATATCACTTACTGACAACCTGCCTATATTGCAGCCGCATTGTTTTAGTGTAGCACTGTTCTGGTGTCCTGTCATGCCCATGTTTGGCCATCTCCAAAGAAATCTTATGGAAATAAATATAATTTATTTGGGATGAATGCAGAGCTTCCTGGATTCTGTCATCCCCCCACAATGCAAGGAGGTCAACAATCTCCTGCTCCTTCCAGGCTACCCCCCTTGTCCCACTTATCCTCCTTCTAGTTGATCAGCAAAATTACTCTAATCAGACAAGCCTACCACTCACCAACTTCAGCCCACAAAAATAAGAGGTTTGCCTCCCTGCCCTTTATACCTGATCCAGCTCTGTGCCAGTCACTTCCCAGCCAATCGCCTCTTGGCATGGATGGATGCACATCAGGCTGCATCAGCAACATCTGTCTCACCAATCACTGATGCCCTGATCTCCCTCCTAAACCTGCTGTCCAATGAGCATCTTCTCCCCAGCTGACAACCTGACAATCCATCACCTTCCCCTGATTCACAGTGGGCATGGAAAGGTTAGCAATAATTGTCACACCAATCACTGATGCCCTGATTTCCCACCAAAGCCTGCTGTCCAATGAGGTACTTGTTTCCAGGTGGCAGATATAGCCACCTCATGTATCCCAGGGGAGTCCAGGCGTTCCAATGGGGTCGCTGTTTCGGTGTTGTGTTATGGCACTATACCGCTATAGCACTCTAAAACAAACATTTAAAAAAAGGGACGGAGATCGCCCACGCGGGCGGAAAAGGGCGGGAAAACAAAGTGGTGCTGGAGGAAGCGCTACAGGGTATTTTACACAGCACTCCATAGCGCTTCAGAAATGGTATAGAAAAGTGAAGACCACTTGGAAGCAGTTTGCAGGTAAAACGGTTCAGAAACGCTTCCCTAACGGGACAGAAGCATTTCTGTCAAAAGTGAAAATATATTCCGGTAGGGAACCATTACTAAAACAGTTAAGTCTGAAATGTCAGACCAGAAACCGTTAGGGAACAGTTCTTGAATTGGAATATATCGGCTGTCTGAAATTCCCCAACTTTTAAGATCACTAGATCTCTGTGTCAGAAAGCCAGCTGAATTCTCTTTTCAGATATACTTGCGTAAACTTTTTGAATTAGTCTGCATTCATGTAAGTAAGCAGATTTTTGGTTAATATCCTGTGAAGCAAACAAAAGAGTGAAAGCATTGTTTTATTCATAGTGAATGAAATGCTGTTCATAACTTTTAGCTATGGTTTTTGAATTTTGCAAACTTATGTTGATGAATCATATGTTACTCTGCTTATAAGTGTCAGTACATCCTGCTTTGTAAAAGAGGAGTCTACAAAGATATTTGGAGGGGGAATAGAAATGTATAGGTTGCCAAAATAAAACATGAGAGGTGTGACAGATACTCCTCCCATCTTGTTTCCTTCAAGGCATCTAGCTATACATTTAGCAGGGCCTTTCTAAACAGTGAGTTGGCTCTTGCAAGCTTCACCCAATTTGACTACTTACTGAAGCCAACTCCCCTGGTGTCTTGTAACAATTTATTCATGAATGTCCTCCAACACCTTTTCAGAGGTCTCAAGAGGCTGCTAGGGGAACAGAGAGGCAGGGAAATCCACCTCTTTAGTGCCTTGTACTCACAGCTTGCAGAATCCAACCCACTAGGTTCTTTGTGCATGAAAAGAACGGCTCTCACACAGTCCAGGTGGGGAATCCATTCCCTTATGCTAAGCAACTATTATCGGGATATCCAGGGGTCATTTCCTGCAGGAGCACACAGGAGCGGAGCTCTGGCAGTAAAGAGCCCAGGGGGCAGGCACATGCAACAAGCCCCACCCCCTGCTCCCCGCCGCCCTCAGTCAGAGCAAGAAGCAGCCAGGTAAGCTGCAGAGCCCCCCCCCGGCCCCCTGGCCCAAAACAGTCCAGGGGCACCTTTAAGACCAGGTTTTATTCAGGTACAAGCTCTCTCTCCTCTGCGAGGACAGATCTGCATGTCCCCCCCCCCCAATAGCTAGCAATTCAAAACAGTCCAGTGGAGCCTGAGTGGTGGGTGTTGCCTTCTGACACACTTCCGGTGATGTCAAGGGGTGTGGCATATGCAAATAAGTTATGCTAATGAGTTGTGCTAATGAGCACCTACACCTCTTTTTCTACAAAATGACCCCTGGGGATATCCAAATATCTTTCAGTCTAAATATCCCTGTTCATGGAAAATCCTGATACAAATTGCAACACACATACAGCCCACTGATGGTAAAATGTTAATTGTTCCTCCAGCTAGCACCTCTTTTACTTCTATGACTAGTGTGATGTACATCCAACCACCAACTGATTATTGATACATTTGGTGAGTACGGGCATATTTCAGCACCTCATGAAAATATCAAAGGTATTTTGACAATTTTTTCTTCATTTTGGAGTTTTCTTCATTTTGACAGTAAGCTATCATACCCTCTGCCATACAGCACTGCTACATCATATCTTGAGTCCTTATTCCCATTATTTCTCTACTTGAATGAACAGAGAGGGGAAAACACATTTGTTGAACTGTGATAAAAAAAAAGATTAAGGAAAATCTAACATCAGCCCTCTCTGTAAAGATTCTAAGAGCTGCAGCTCAGACAAGCAGAATAAAGAGTAGGAAAGTATGAATGAAGGCAATAGAGCAAGGAGAATCTTTGAAAAGATACTTAAGTTTCTACATGCCTTCTGACGCTGGGAACAATGGCAAAAAAAGCACACAGCCAAGTTCTTTCCAAGTGTAACATTATCTACTAAGAAAAAAATCCAGTGTAACGTTTGTACTCACCTTTTCTTCTCTCTCTTTCTTTCAGAATAGCTTCCAGCCACTCCTGCTTTTCTTCAGCTGTTTTTGCCATGCACACAAACCATTTGTTCTTTGCAGTATTGTGTATCTTCCAACCGTTTATAACAATATGGCCACTGCTGTGGTAGTCAGCTGGAAAAGAGATAGTAGAAAGACCATAAAAAGTCCACACCAAAGGTCCAACTAGATGTGCCCCGTGGACCCACTATTAGAACCTACCACCATTTTTAAAAGGCAGTCATAGAATCACCTAATACAAATCAGGGCTGTGGCACTAGTGGAGGATGCTAAATCTTCCCATTCATCTTTCTCCCAATCTGAGTCACCAAGAGCTACTGCAAGAAAATAACATATAGGTTTTATCTGTGTGCCTACAGATCCCAGTGCCAAGTACGAGGCTGTGAGAGAAAGGCCTAAACTTCCTTCTTCTATGGTAATGGATTAGATCTGAACCTTGTACTGAGTTGCTTTTAGCCTTTAAAAAAAATCTCATTCAGTGCTGAAATATGCAAGTGTCAGAGGAAGTGCTGTGGGTTGATTTGCCTGGCCCCAGCTTGCTTTAAATGAGGCACAAGGCGCAATCGGCTAAGGGCAAAGCAGAGTAGCCAATCAGGTAAGGGTAGCTGGCTGTTTTGCCCTGCTTGCTCCCTTTCACCTTCAGCTTTCTTACTGCAGCTGACTGACCCTCCCTCCCTAGTGGCACCATGTGATTAGCTAGTTACTGTATATAGGGCCAAGCAGGAATTTTGGGAAATTCTGGGTAACTGGCTCTGCTGGGAGCCCTATTTTCTGTCATGCCTGCCCCCGACATGGCCTCAGAAGCAGGGCTTGTCAGCCAGGGACAGGAGGACTTGGCTCCTTTAACAGAAGAAACTGTAAGTCCTGAGGAGGATACCAGTCAGCAAGAGCCACCTGTGGTCGATCAGGTACTGCGGAGCACAAGTGCATCACCACCAGACTCTCCTCCACCTGTCAACAGGCTCCGAGACCAAAGGTGTCAGGAGCTGAATGAGAGGCGAAAGGCTGCACGCATGCGTGGTCGACGCTCGCTCAGCCCTGAGTTTTGACAGCAGCCTGGACATTGTTTCAGGGAGCTAATGAGATAATGAGCCAGCATGCTATTTCAGCAGACCTGTTGCCTTGAGCAAACCGTGCTGGCAATGTTGATGTCAGGACCAGACACTCTGTGTGACCTTGCTTCAGATCTTGCGGATTCTTCGGTTTTGACTCGGTTGGTGTTTTGGACTTTCGGCATCTGTTTATCTGCTCCTGATTTACGGCGAACTGACCCTTGGTGTTGCCTGACTACGGCTTCAGCTCTGCACTTATCGGACTCAGCGTGATTTATGGACTACAACTCTTGGTATGTTTTGACTGCGGCTGTGTTAAACTGTTTGGGACTTGTTTGAAAGGCTTTTCTGACTGAACTCTCGGCTGACCCCTGGACTGGCTCTCAGACCTGCTTTGCTAACTGTTGCTCACTGGACCTGACCATGACATTCTCACCTGTTCCATACTGTTTCTGTGGACAGGGTTTCCCCCCATCAAATCTGCCTGGTTGTAACTGGCTAGACCACAACTAGTTGACAGAAGTAGGGTGGTTACTCTGGATATGTAGGTGTCAGTAGGGTTCATCAGAATGTCCCCTGAGATATGTGTGTGATAGAGGACGTTCTGGAACAGTACATCACATGCCTTGCAGCTGGGTGCACTGTGAAGGAGTGCCCTTGGTGCTCAGTGGCACCTTTTGAATCTGGTTGTAGCCTTGCAGCACAACAGGGGAGAGGGATGAAGCTGGGCACCTCTCTGTACACATGGCTGTGCAGGTAGTGATAAGCAAGGTTGGCAGAAATGCCAGGAGTTTGGAGCCAAAGTGGATCTGTACAAAAGGCAGACCAAGCCACCCTTCAAAATCATTAGCTTATTGAAACAAACAATGACATCGATCAGTAATTTACATAAGCTGAATATATTTAAATAAATAAATTAGTTGAACCCACACTTGGTTGTATTGTGTCATCTTTTCTGAGGTGCTGGAGCCAACAAAAGGATTACAAGAAATGAAAGTGCCCTCCTGCTTTACATAAACATCTGCAATTCAAAGAACACTTCCCTGGAAGTAAGCCCTATGACTGAATAAACCTGAGTGGGATTCTAGACCTTCTTAGGATTGCTCTCTTATTCTTGCAAACCTTTGTTTTTCAGATCCTATCTGATGAGTTAAGATGGTTATGGACAGAACATTAAACCCCAACGAAACAGAGATAATACAGATACAGGAGGCTGAAGTCTTGGGGGGCTCAGTGCTTCCAAAATGAAATGGGATTCAGATGATCCTTGCTGACTCAGTTAAAAGTCTAGGAGTCATACTGGGACTGGCATGGCACAGGGGTTACAGTTTCAGACTACAACCTGGGACCACTAGGTTCAATTTCCCACTCTGCCACGAAGCTCTCCAGTGCAACCTGGGGCCTGTCACAATCTCTCAGCCTCAGCTATCTCACAAAGTTGTTGTGAGGATAAAGAGGAGGAGACAGCAATGTGATGAGCTGCTTTAGGTCCTCTCAAGAGAGAAAAGCAGGATATAGATTATTAAAAGCATGAAATATATTAGCATTACTGCTGGAGAAGCAAGCTGAAAACATGCTTTCTTCCATCTTTATTTAGCTCAGAGGATGGCTCAGTTGATCTGTCTATGTGGATCCATGCTACGGTCACTTCTAGGCCGGACTATTTTAATGTACTCTACATTGGTCTGCCCTGGAAGACAACTCTGAAATTCCAGGTGGTATAGAACACCACAGCTCAATTCCTATTGAGAACTAGGTGAGAGATCCATATTATACCTATCCTGAAGTCACCCTACTGTTTACTTAGTAGTATCCAGATTCAGTTTGAAGTACTCCTTATCACATACACAGCCTTCATGGCCTAAGACAAGACCGCCTTTCCTGATATGCTCTGCTTTGAAAGCTTCACTCATCTGAGCATAGCCTTCTGAAGGTGCCACCATGCAAACAGGTAAGACTGACAACTGCTCATATTTGATCATCCTCTGTTGTGGTCCCTACCTGGTAGAACTGCCTGCCTGACAAGGACAGGGAGGCTGCCACACTCCTGTCATTTGACAAAATGTGTAAAATAGAATTGCTCACGAGGGTATGAATAAGGATTAAATTGTACACATTTTTTCATTGTGTTAAAGGGCTTTTTCCTTTCATAGCTGAGCCATGGATACTCTGACCATCACAGCTCGGCTGTGATAAGGGACAATGGGGGATTGCTGGGTTCAAGAGGGGAGCTGGCAGGAGATTGTTGCTGCCTCTGCACTACTGAACAGAAAGAGGGAAAGTGGGGCTTAATTAATTTATACCCCACCCTCCCCGCCAAAGCAGGCTCAGGGCGGCTTACAAGGACAACATAGAAACAGTAATAACATAAATAAAACCATCTAAAAACAATTCCAAACATAAAGTGCTAGCGAGTTGTAACTATACATTAAGGATGGCGGCAACGATTACTTTGTTCATCAGTTCTTGATCTTTATCACATATATACAACTGGCATAGATTGTAATTGTGAAGTTGGGTGCCCCTTTAGTAATGATGCTGGAGATAGTTATGGTGCTTCTGCTTTAGAAGTTGAGCTACCTTTTCATGTGTCCATGTGGAAGCAGCTACTGTAACTTCTGCAGTATTAACAAAGTATAACCTGGAGATTCATTAAACCTTTGAATACCAGTTACTGGGGACAAATAGGATATAGCTAGTATCATTATGCCTTGTTTATAAGCTTTCCAGAAGCACATGGCTAGCTTATGGCACTGTTTATTAGGGCAGATCTACATGTGAAATTGGAAGCTCTGCAAATGGAGTTCCTCAGTGTCTTATTCTTTAACAATCATGAGTGGAAAGCTCCTAATTCAACCAGGACCTCAGCATGTAGGGGAAGGGGATTTAAGCTTACTTCTCCTCCTTATCATATAAATGGGCCCAAGACTGAGAGAAGGTGGCAGCTGGGACAATTCCAGGACTCTCCTTTGGTGCACAGAATCAATCAGCTCATCCTGGGACACAATCCTGCCTTTTGATACAGACTTGGACCTTGGACCCCAGAGCCTGCTGCTGAATCAGAGATCCCTCCCCAATTGACCTCTCAGTCCTCTCAAAGCCCTGAACCACCTCAGCCCAGATACAGTATTCACTGGCATAACTGGACACGGCATCTTTAAGTACTGGCAGCCTGCTCCTAAAGGGGATGGGCCTGTATCACCTTCTCCTTATAATAGTATTTAAAACCTTTCACCCTCAGCCTTTTGGTGGAACAACATCCATGCTATATTGTTGAGGCATCAACACCCTGCCTAGACTCCTGGACCTTAGTCTTGAATAGGACACTAGTATGCTGGAAAAGACAGACTATAACCATTTCAGCAAGGTATACTAAATATTCTTAAATGCAGTATTATCACTTTTGCTGCACATACCAGGTTCTAGCCTATTGAGTTCTATAAACGTATTCCCCCCCCACTATGTCCTGTTTTTTACATGGCCCCCAGTTGACGACCAGCATGTTACTTATATGATGTTTCCATATACACTGGCTGCTAAGAAAATCTGCACAAAATTTTTGCTTGGCATTTAATGCACTGCAATTTATGTTATGTTATGGCCACAGAACTTGTAATATTACTTCCAATTTTATTGTGCTTTTAGTGTTGTTATTTATCACTGCTTGGGTGAGTGTTTTTGTTATATTGTAATGGTCTTTGGCCATGTACAATAATTTGGACCGACCTACCTTCAAATGTATTGTAACAATGTGATCTAATAACAGTCAAAGGAAAATTTCAATTAGATGGACATCAGTCTATGAGATTTTACACAAAAACCAGACCTAGAAAGATGCTATATATCAGGAAAAAAGTATTAAGTATTTTTGGAATGGTTAAGATGCACATACCTGTACCATCATCTACATTTTCCACCTCCATCACTTCTGTGTTTATTCTGCCTCGGAATAGATACCGATGTCCATCTGTGGATACTTTGCTGTTCTTCATTCGTCTGTGGAAGGGCGAAGAACCACAGTGGCATCAGGTTAGATCAAATGACTCATGAATTAAGTCAGGTACCTTGCTACAGCACCTTACTTCACAGAAGGAATCCACTGAATAGAACCAAAGTGAAAAAATGAACACCTATTTTCAGCATGACTCAAAACATAATTAGCAATTAATTGTATGCTCCAGATCCCTTATTTTATTCTGTATCCTGTGATAAATACAGTAATTCAGCATTTGTTTATAGCTGAAATTACAGGGTAAAGGGACTATCCTTCAAACAGTTTGCTCCAAATCTTTGTAGTTTTCTTCACACGAGACAGAGCTTCATATTTCAGAAATTAAGTACATGGCCTTGCATTATAGTAGTTTCCTCAGAGTATCAGGAATATTTTAACTATTTATTTATTTGTTTGTTCAATTTATACCCCTCCCTCCTCGCCAAGGCGAGCTCAGGGCAGCTTACATAAAATGCATATATAAAATATAGTTAAAACATACATAAACAATCAGCTGTTCATTTTCCTAAAGTGCTGGATCAGTTAAAGTGCAAGCTTCCTAATTTAGACCATACCACTACTTCGGTGTTAGTCCTGATGGCATTCTCACAATGGCTCAGTTTGGTCAATTAATTTATGCAGCAAGTCAGGCTGTAGGTGGTAAAGCCAGGGAACAGGGTCACTCCTCGATGTTTAAGGCCTGGTGGAAGAGCTCCATTTTACAGGCCCTGAGGAACTGTGAAAAGTCCCGCAGGGCCCTGATCTTCTCTGGGAGCTCATTCCACCAGTATGGAGCCGCCACCGAGAAGGCCCTGGCCCTGGTTATCGTCAGCCTGACATCCTTGGGGCCTGGGAGGGCCAGCCAGTTTTGGGCCCTTGAACACAGTGCTCTCTGGGGATCTTCTAGGGAAAGGTGGTCCCTCAGTTATGCTGGAGTGGAACCTGACCATAAAGGGCTTTGAAGGTCAAAACCAGCACCTTGAAGCGAATCTGGTATGCTATTGGCAGCCAGTGCAATGCTTTCAGCACAGTCTGGATGTGCTCCCACATAGAGAGGCCCATCAACAGCCTGTCCGCAGCATTTTGCACCAGCTGCAGCTTCCGGATTTGGGATAAGGGCAGCCCCAAGTAGAGAGCATTACAGTACTCTAATCTTGAGATGACAGCTGCATGGATCACTGTCGCCAAATTGTTGCATTTGAGGAAGGGAACCAGCTGCCTGATCAACCACAGATGGTAAAAGGCTGACTTGGAAGTGGCTGCTACCTGGGCTTCCATTGTTAAAGAGGCATCCAGTAGCACTCCCAGACTCCTAACCTCTGGCACTGGCACCAACTGTGCCCCATCAAAGGTCGGGAGTGGGATCCCTACCCTTAGGCCACCCCAACTCAGGCACAGGACCTCCGTCTTCGTCGGATTCAGTTTCAGTTGACTAAATCTAAGCCAAACAGCCATGGCTTGTAACGCCCTGTCCAGATCCACATGTTTTACAAAAGTAAGTTTTCAGAGTATCAGGTAATAATGTCTTACCTATGTTTTCTTTTGCAATAGACTAAAAGATTATCAAAAAGAAAAAACACCCGTTCCTGAATATTTCCTGCAGAGATTTTCAACAGGACTCCATACATCAGCATTTCAGTGCATGTGTCTGTGATGTTAGAACCCTATATATACAAACAGAAAAAACAAATGATTGATGTTTACAAATCCAGAAAAAACCTTTTAAAAGCTATTTTCATACAAAATAATTTTCAATTTTATTTTAATTACGTTTTTATTAGTTTTCCAAAACAAACAAACAGTGTTAAATAAAAGGAGCTTGGTTTCTTGTACCACCATGATTCAGTTAGTACTATTTGACTAGCCTAATGTTGATTACATAAGAACATAAGAACATAAGAGACACCAATGTTGAATCAGGCCAAAGGCCCATCCAGCCCAACACTCTGTATCACACAGTGGCCAGAAATACCAGTGCCATCAGGAGGTCCACCACTGGGGCCAGGACATTACCTAGTACATTAATATTATGCAACCCAAAAAGACAGATAATGCATTACTGAGATCATTAAAAAATAATCTAAACATCCTACCATTATTCCCTTTAATTAATGCACAATCAAAGACTCTATTACAGGTTTTCCACGATTATCATTCTGTTCTGGCCCCTAATAAAATTATTTCCTTTTCTATTTGTCCTTTCCGTTATATCTACTGCAAACCATTTATACACATCTGTTTTCCTTCTAACTGGGTATTTCAATATTAGAAAACTTATTAGTTTGGGCCCTTCTATAGTTCAATTCCATCTATGAATATAAAGTTGTAATCAAGCATTTAATGAAATTATTTCCTTTTCCAATGTCCTTGCCAATTCATATCCATTTACTTTCTTATAGCTCCTATTTGACTTGCATTTTCTCCAACTCTTATCCTGTAACTTCATTACTTTAGATTATAACTCAATACAAGTGAAAAACAAAATCCCTATATCTATCTGTCTATTTTTTTTCTAAAGTGTTACCTTTTCTTACCTAATATCTTCTCTCCCTGCGGATCTTATTATATTGTCACTTCCCTTTTCGAATCACATAGATTGTGTTAGACAATCATATATTTAAGTTCATGTTGGTTATGTATTTTGTTTCTCTTTCTTTGTTATTCTTTATGTTTCCACCTCTTAGGCTATTACTCAATTACCATTACTTTTTTTAACAGTTAAATAGCACATAAACAACATATACTGACTTAGTTTATAACAACTTCAGTTTCACTTATTTTTCCCAATTTTTAACTTACAATATCATTACATTTGCCCTGCTACTAAATTTCTCTTAATTTTCTCACTGATTAGTATCAGCTAAAGGTACAAATATTTTCTTGTTTTACATCTCTCTTATTTTCCCTGGCTCTTAACATGGTAGTTCCTCCAATTTAATTTTTCAGCCTTTTAATCTATTCCTGAATTTCCATTAGTTTTCCAAAAATACATAACCCTTAAAAAAAGGAAAGAAAAGAAAAAAACCACATTCTGTCCAAACTTACATCAGTTCAATCTCTCCTATTTCTTCCCGTCTTGACCCAAAACTTCTATGATTTTTACCTATTACTGAATTTCCAATAATTTTCCTACCAATAATAACAACTAAAGAAACACACACTGTCTTTATTTACCACAATTCCCATCACTCTTGTTATCCCAACTCTTAACATAGAACTTCAGTTTAACTGCAATCCAACTTTGGTGAGCCTCTCATGTAGCAGAAATGATAGAAATAGTAGAAATTTTCCAAATCCCTTTGTACAACAATCATAATTTTCTTTCTCTTTTTTTTGTCAGGTATTTTCTCCTCCCTAAAGTCTTATCTTTATGTCTTTTGCCTTTATAAGTCCGATCAATTCAGCTGAGCTCTGAGCAGGAGCAGGAGAGAGAGCTGTGAGAGAGGTGAGTGGGTTTCTTTTACTTGCTTTCAGCTGAGAGAATTCAGCTAAGGATATTTTGTGGGAAAACTGTGTTTAGCAGTGTGTGGAAGCACTTAGAGTTCTTGCAGAGTCCTGGCTGATTGAGTGTGGGAGAGGAACGGGCATTGTTTGACTGGGATTGCCTGTAATTGAGAGGAAGTGGAAGGGGCATTGTTTTGCCTGTGATTGAGTGCCTGAGTGAATTTGAATTTGAATAGCTGCTGCCTGACCTCTGCTGGGGGAGGCCTCTATTTAAGGAAACACCTTGGCAGAGGCAAAAGGGCTCTTTGCCTGTGGCTCTTAGCCTAGGGACTCTTAGACTAGGGGCTCTGTAAATAGCCCAAAAAGAGCCAGGCTCTTTGTCTTTCCCGTAAAATAATTTGACTTGATAACAAAAACCACATAAATACCAAGGGTTTAAAAGAATTATGAAGCCAGAATGCCAGCAGGGGGTTGGGGGCTATCCAGTGTTTTGCACGGAGTGTCACATGTATGACTATCTGCCCACTGGGCAGAAGTCTTGGGTGTGTCCTCGGTGCAAGGAGCTCCTGGTTCTCAGGGAACGTGTGTGCTCCCTTGAGGCCAAGGTGGCTGACCTGGAGAAGCAGAGACAGTCAGCTAGGCACACAGAAAAGACTCTCGGGGACTTGTTAGCTACGTCCCACTCTGGATCTGGCAGCCCCGCTGCTGTCAGGGAGCATGAGGGTCTAGGGGAAACAGGGCACCATGCTGAGGATAAGGGGAATGTGCCCTCAGAAGGGACCTCTTCCCCAGCTGGTGAGCGGCTCTCCTTTTGCACCAAGGAACCATCCCTGAGCAGGGTGGGAGGGGGGCTCTTGGTAGTGGGTGATTCGATCCTTAGGCAGGTAGACAGCTGGGTGGCGAACCCGCGTACTGACCGTATGGTGACTTGCCTGCCTGGTGCGAAGGTAGCGGACATTACGCGTGTTTTAGATAGGCTGGTAGATAGTGCTGGGGAGGAGCCAGTGGTCGTGGTGCATGTCGGCACCAACGATGTGGGGAAATGCAGTCGTGAGGTCCTGGAGGAGAAATTTAGGCTGCTGGGCAGGAAACTTAGGTCCAGGACCTCCAAGGTAGCCTTCTCAGAAGTGTTACCTGTTCCACGCGCAGGGCCGGAGAGACAGGCAGAGATCAGGAGTCTCAATGCGTGGATGAGACGATGGTGTAGGGGGGAAGGGTTCAGGTTTGTTAGGCACTGGGATACTTTTTGGAACAAGAGGGAGCTGTACAGGCGAGACGGTCTCCACTTGTCCCGAGAAGGAACCAGGCTGCTGGCACTTAAAATCAAAAAGGTGGCAGAGCAGCTTTTAAACTGAATATTGGGGGAAAGCCGACAGGAGATGAAAAGTCTCTGGTTCGGGTTGGCTCATCTGAGAGAGGTGAGGGGGTACCGGTTGCTTTTCTACAGGGAGGTGGATTGAAATTGTCCACAGAGGCCATGGCTGGTGACATGGACTGCCGGACAACGACTCGAGATAGCAAGAGGAAGGATGCAGGCTTAACTTGTAAGGGAAATTACAGCTGTTTCTATACAAATGCTAGAAGTGTCCGAGGTAAAATCGGGGAGTTGGAGTGCTTGGTGTCGGAGGGAAAAATAGACATTGTGGGTATTTCTGAAACTTGGTGGGATGAGGAAAATCAGTGGGACACAGTGATTCCCGGTTATATATTATATCGGAAGGATAGGGGGGGAAGGGTTGGAGGTGGGGTAGCTCTGTATGTCAGAGAGGGTATAAAGTCTAGAAAGATTGAGAGGCTAAGTGAATTGGATTCGCTTCTGGAAGTTCTATGGGTTGAAATAGGGGGGCCAAAAGGAAACTTAACACTGGGAGTTTGTTATCGCCCACCAGATCAAAAGATAGAGGAGGATTATAAAATGATGAATGCCTTAAAGATAGCAACTAGACAAAAACACTGTGTAATAATAGGTGATTTTAACTACCCACACATTGATTGGGTCAATATGTGTTCTAGCCGGGAAAAAGAGATTGAGTTTCTAGACACTCTAAATGACTGTGCTATGGAGCAGATGGTCACGGAACCTACCAGGGGAGAGGCGATCCTTGATTTGGTCCTAAGTAACACTCAAGACCTGGTGAGAGATGTAAAAGTGATTGCACCGCTTGGAAACAGTGATCATAATGTTGTTGAGTTCATCATTTGTACAAATAGAGAATTGGCCAAAAAGACTCACACAACCATTTTTAACTTTAAAAGGGGTAATTTCTCTGATATGAGGGGACACGTGGGGAGGAAACTGAAAGGAAAAGTAGAAAGGGTCAAAACAATTGGGGAAGCTTGGGATCTATTTAAAACTACGATCCTAGAAGCTCAAAAAATATATATTCCGCAGGTTAGGAAAGGCACAAACAGGTATAGGAAAAAGCCTGCATGGTTAACAAACAGAGTAATGGAGGCTGTAAAAAGTAAAAAGAATTCCTTTAAGCAGTGGAAAGCTAGTCACAGTGAGGCTGATAAAACGGAACACAGGCTATGGCAAATAAAATGCAAGTCTGAGGTCAGGCAGGCAAAAAGGGAATATGAGGAGCATATAGCAAAAAACGTAAAAACCAACAATAAAACTTTCTTCAAATACATTAGAAACAGGAAACCAGCCAGGGAGGCAGTGGGGCCCTTGGACGACCAAGGGGTAAAAGGAGTATTGAAGGATGATAGGGAAATGGCTGAGAAGCTAAATGCATTTTTTGCCTCCGTCTTCACTGTGGAAGATGAGAAGTGCTTGCCCACTCCAGAACCACTGATTTCAGGAGGGGTGTTGAAAGACCTGAGTCAGATTGAGGTGACGAGAGAGGAGGTCCTAAAACTGATAGACAACTTAAAAACTGAAAAATCACCAGGCCCAGATGGCATACATCCGAGAGTTCTGAAAGAACTCAAATGTGAACTTGTAGATCTCCTGACAAAGATATGTAATCTTTCCTTAAAATCTGCCTCCATTCCTGAGGATTGGAAGGTAGCTAATGTCACTCCCATCTTTAAAAAGGGTTCCAGAGGAGATCCGGGAAATTACAGGCCAGTCAGTCTGACGTCGATACCGGGTAAATTGGTGGAAACCATTATTAAGGAAAGAATTAGTAGGCACATAGATGAACAAAACCTATTGAGGCAGACTCAGCACGGTTTCTGTAAGGGAAGATCTTGTCTCACTAACCTGTTAGTGTTCTTTGAGGGGGTGAACAAACATGTGGACAAGGGGGATCCAATAGATATTATTTACCTTGACTTCCAGAAAGCTTTTGATAAAGTTCCTCATCAAAGGCTCCTAAGTAAGCTCAAAAATCATGGGATAGAAGGACAAGTCCTTTTATGGATCAAAAACTGGCTAGTTCATAGAAAACAGAGAGTGAGTGTAGGTGGGCAATTTTCTCAGTGGAGGGTGGTAAGCAGTGGGGTACCGCAGGGATCAGTACTTGGTCCACTGCTTTTTAACTTGTTCATTAATGATTTGGAGATGGGAGTAAGCAGTGAAGTGGCTAAATTTGCGGATGATACAAAGTTGTTCAGGGTGGTGAAAACCAGTGAGGATTGTGAGGCACTCCAAGGGGATCTGTCAAGGATGGGCGAGTGGGCGTCAACATGGCAAATGGGGTTCAATGTGGCCAAGTGCAAGGTGATGCACATTGGAGCCAAAAATCCTAAATATAAATACACATTGATGGGGTCTGAACTGGCAGAGACTGAGCAAGAGAGAGATCTTGGAGTTGTAGTGGATAACTCACTGAAAATGTCGAGACAGTGTGTGACTGCAATAAAGAAGGCCAATGCTATGCTGGGGATTATTAGGAAGGGTATTGAAAACAGATCAGCCAATATAATAATGCCCCTATATAAATCAATGGTGAGACCTCATTTGGAATACTGTGTGCAGTTCTGGGCACCACACCTTAAAAAGGATATTATAGCTTTGGAAAAAGTGCAGAAAAGGGCAACTCGAATGATAAAAGGGTTGGAACACTTTCCCTATGAGGAAAGGTTAAAGCGCTTAGGGCTCTTTAGCTTGGAGAAAAGACGACTGAGGGGTGACATGATCGAGGTTTATAAGATTATGCATGGGAAAGAGCAGGTAAAGAAAGAGGTACTTTTCTCCCTTTCTCACAATACAAGAACTCGTGGGCACTCCATGAAACTGCAGAGCGGTCGGGTTAGAACGGATAAAAGGAAGTACTTCTTCACCCAAAGAGTGATTAACACATGGAATTCACTGCCACAGGAAGTGGTGGGTGCTACAAGCATGGACGGCTTCAAAAGGGAATTAGATAAGCATATGGAGCAGAGGTCCATCAGTGGCTATTAGCCACAAGGTATAGCTAGGGGCTCTGGGGCAAGTGATGCTCTGTCTTCTTGGTGCTTGGGGGGGGGGTCAACAGTGGGAGGGCTTCTAATGTCCTGGCCCCACTGCTGGACCTCCTGATGGCACTGGTATTTCTGGCCACTGTGTGACACAGAGTGTTGGACTGGATGGGCCTTTGGCCTGATCCAACATTGGCGTCTCTTATGTTCTTATGTTCATTGTGCTTAAGATCATGTTGAGTTGTATCTTTTCTTTCTTTCTCCTGTCCTGGAATGGAGAAGTAATCTTCTTCCATAGACTTTTATCTCCATATCTTTTCCGTTTATACCTCCCAGAAGATTGCTTTACAGCAGCAGAAGAATGATCTAGTACAACATTCAATTGTCTATTTTTGGCTCTTTTTTCTTCTTGAACTGGTTTGATTTTTCCAAATTTAGTAGCTGCAGTGCGTGACTGTCTCTTTAATTTTCCGAATCTTGTTCCCTTAATTGCTTTTCCTTCCTTTTGTTTAGATTTTAGTGTTTTGCCTTTCAAATTTTTTTGTAGAACTTTGTCCTTGCTGCTTGTAGGTTCCTTTAAGATAGTTAAACTCTCCTTCAATAGTGTATTGCAAGTCTCCTTGATGGTACATTTAATTGTATCCACAATCATAGATTTTAAATCGTCCCAAGAAAACTGGATCATATTGTCTATTTCAGTCACCATTAGCTCATTTTCTACAAGAGAGTGCATTATATAAGCGCTGTCTGCCGTTCCCCTAATCTGGTATCCCTTTAAATTTTGGAGTTGGAGGGGGTTGTGCTTAATCACCAAAGCCTCTGAAAGATAGCCTCTTTTATAATATAGGCTTAGGGAACTAATTCTTCAGCAAGTAAATTAAGGCTGTCTTCTTATTTAGAGTAAAGCTGCTTAGAAATAATTCTTAATTAAGTTACAAACCCACCACACCGCGTGCCTGGTAGCAACAGCTGAGACTCCCCGAAGGGAGGGTCTTTGTCTGCTCGATGCTTCGGGGGAAAGCCTGGTTATGCTCGCCGCTGCCACTGAATGGAGTACCGGCCGAAACTCCCCTGCTCCCTACCCTCTACCCGAGGGAAGGGGGGGTCTCTCAGAGCTAGAGACCCACAAATTGAAGCGAAAAAGCCAGAACAGCAGGAGAGCGAATCTCTGCCACGTCCGCAATGCCGTGCTGCAACCGGAAGTCCCCTAATTTTCAATTTTAGTTAATCAAAATATTATTATGATGATAATGATGATGTACTGAATCAGAGAATTTCATGTTCAAATTTTCAATAAACAAACCCAGGGTTTTTTTACAAATTCTTTGAGGTCTTATTTCTCTTTTAGAATAAGTTAACTTTATTAGGTGCCACAGTCCAAATGCTTCTATATGAGTCTCTAACTAATGGCAGATTCCCTCATTTCCAAACTAAATTAACACGCATTCTTGCTACAGTCACCAGAACTGCGACAATCAATGAAATCATAAACAGTAACAACATTCTAAACCCATCTATTTTCGCAGGTATTCATTTCATTTATGCAAGGAAGTCTACACAGCACATAGGCTTTTAAACAAAATAATATAACAATAGTTGAAATACATGAAAAAGGAACATTCAGCACTTTAGGAAAAGTAAATATTGAATACAAAATTTAAAATATTGAATTAAAATTAAAATAGCCACAGAATCACTGCATATTTAACTAGGCACTGAATAAATGGCAGTAGCTCAAGTTTTTAGTGCAGCCAAACAGGTTAATTCCTGACCCAATTCAAGTGAAGAAAATTTGTGATTATAGACCATGGACATTAAAGTAGACACTCCTGGATTAATCCCAAACTATCAGAACAGCACTGAAAATTTTTGAAACACACCATATTTTATTGGAAAAATTATACTTGACCAGAACTCCTCGTAGGTGTTATCTGCTGACAGATCTTGGGTTATGAACTTCATTGTATACTAGCTAACTTTCAACTAGTGATACACAAGTCTGGGCACCATCCATGCTTTTGTATTTTCAAAAATTTCTCCGTCGTCATTTTTTTTTCCTTTCAAATTGTTCTTGTGCCAACTCCACAAGGAAATATTTTAACTTTAACTGTGGTTCTGTAGAGCCTTTCTCAGAGGAAAATCTTAAGGGAAAAATTAGATGCAACCTTATGGATTTAAGCCAAAGTCATTTGTAAATATAAAAACTTGGGCTGCAATCCTAAATATAGTATTCTGGAAGTAAGCCTTACTGAAATCGCTGAGATTTGCTTCATAGTTAACAGCTTTCGAACCACAATGCTAGCCAAATTTGCAACTCTGAAGAGCTAAGCTATTTGTACAAATCAAAATTTTGCTGAATAAAGGACTATATTATGCTAAAGCATGGACTTCTAACATTATTCATTGATTGGGTTACCAGAATCATTTGTTTAAAAGACACTCTAAAGAGCAGACTCAAACAATATAGAAGCCAGTGTAGGTGGAACAAGACTGGAGCGATTTGGCCCCTGCAACCCACTCTGGTCAACACTCTGGCCACAGCATTCTGTACCAGCCATAGCCTCCAGAAAGTCTTCAAGGGCAACCCCATTTAGAGCGCACTGCAGTAGGCTAATCTAGACATTACCAGGGCATACACCACAGTGGCAAAATCTTTTCTGTCCAGAAAAGGCCGTAGCTGGCTCATCAGCTGAAGCTCCTGAAAGGCACCTCGGGCCACTGCTGCCACCTGTACAACCAACTGGTGGCCATGGTCTAGGAACAAACTCAAACTACCAACCTGATCCTTTACGGGGAGTGCAACCTCATCCAGAACAGGGAATAACCCATTTTCAGGGCCAGACTTTCCCCCACCAGTACCACTTCCTTTTTGTCAGGATGACATCAGAAGATGTCATAGTCCCACTGTACACTGCATCAGTCAGGCCGCATCAGGAGTACTGTGTGCAGTTCTGGAGGCCCCACTTCAAAAAGAATGTGGATGGAATGGAGTGGGTGCAGAGGAGAATGATGAGGGTGATCAGGAGCCTGGAGACCAAGCCCTTTGAGGAACTTGGGAATGTTCAGGCTGAAGAAGAAGAGGTTGAGGGGGGATATGATTGCTCTCTTTAAGTACCTGAAGGGCAGTCACATAGGAGGGCAGGAAACAGATGATAGGACTTGCAATAATGGGTTTAAATGAAAAGTGGGAAGGCTGGATATTAGGAAAAACGTTTTTACAGTAAGAGTTGTTCAACAGTGGAATAAGCTACCCAGGGAAGTGGTGAGCTCCCTCTCACTAGCAGTCTTTAAGCACTGGCTGGACAAACATTTGTCGGGGTGCTCTAGGCTGATCACTCTAGGTTGATCCTGCATTGAGCAGGGAGTTGGACTAGATAGCCTGTATGGCCCCTTCCAACTCTGTGATTCTATTATTCTATTCTAGGATTAAGTTTCAGCTTGTAAGCCTTCATCCATTTCAAAACAGCCTCCAGGCACCTGTTCACAGTTTCCACAGCCTCCCTGGGGTCTGCAGGTCACACAAGACAGAGCTGTCATCTGCATATTCATGGAAGCTCAGCCCAAATCTCCAGATGACCTCTCCCAGCAGTTTTATATAGATGTTGAAAAACATTGGGGACAAGATGGAACCTTGGGAAACGCCACAGGTCAAAGGTGAATTGGTAGAGCAGCAGTCCCCCAGCACCATACTCTGAAAATTACCCTTGAGGTAGGCCCAGAAACACCACCGAAAGGAGATCCAGAAGGATATTGTTATCTATGGTATCAAAAGTTGCTGAGAGGTCCCGGAGAATTAGCATGGTCGCATTCCCCCATCCATTTCCTGGTGTATGTCATCCACTAGGGTGATAAAGGCCATTTCAGTCCCCTAACCAGGCCTGAAACCAGTTTGGAATGAATCTAAATAATCCACTTTATTCAGGAATCCCTGAAGCTGGCCAACTACCACTCATTCAATCACCTTGCTCAAGAATGGTACATTGTTATTCAACTCTCCTTGGTCTAGAGTAGGTTTCTTTACGAGTGAATGCACCATGGTGTCAAGGCAGAAACAACCACCATGTCTCTCTCAGGGAGGCTTTAACTGTTTCCCAGACCCAGTCTACCACCACCACCAGGACAGATTTAAGCAGCCAGGAGGAGCACGGGTTGTACAAACAGATAATAGGTTGTACAAGGGTTGCACAAACTTCCAAGGAACCTGTCCACATCCGCAGAATGGACAAGCTGAAAGGTAGCCCACACAACTGGACAAATCAGCACCCTGGGCTAATGCAGAGTACAAGTCGGAACAGATCAAAGAGATTTTATCCACAAAGTGATTAGCAAAATGATCATAGTGAGAACATTCCCAAAGCAACTAGTAAGAATCAAATTCAATATCAGTCAATAAAATTAAACTGAATTACACTAAAACTATAACAAAACACAATGGATAAAAATTGAATGCAAAAGTCAAGGAACAAAGCAGCTCAACCAAATGCCTAACAAAACACTAGTGGACTGTACACAGAGCTACCACTAAGAATGTACGATGGACTGCACTTTTTAAAGTTTAGAAGTGCTATGTAAACCGATAAAGGACTGTGAAGGGCTAATTCTTCACAAAGCCAGTGATAGGGTTGGCAGACCCCCTGTAAAATTGCCTACAAACCATAGAGATTTGCCCAAAACCTAAGGCGTCACCTTCTCAATGTCGGTGATGTCATTGCAATGTGGGTGCTTTGTGCACAAAGCAGAACATCCCTGAAAGGAGCCAGGATTCCCCCACCGGCTGCAAGGTAGGACCTGGCAACCCTAGCCAGAGAGCCTGGAGTGACAGGCTGTTCCAAGAGATCTGATTGGTTAGCATCAGCTGAGCAGAGAAAGAATTCTGGATGCTGAGGAGAATTCAGTCTGATTTTAGCCCTAGCTGAGAAGAGTCAAATACTCACAGTTTCAGAATTCAGCCCTGACTGAAAGCAGTTTAACACAGACTGGGGAAAGTTGGCAAGGACCAGTGGGTAGTTAGATGGAGACTCCCATTCAGGCCAAGGAGAAGGGATAGATCTTCTAGAGGGAGAAGGAATTTCCCTACCCAATCTAAACAGAGTAATAGCTCTGAAGTGTGCTGGTCTGGTGTGGTTAGAAACTGCCTTTAGACAGCTTCAGAGTCAGTTAAAAACTCAAGACAAGTACTGGAAAGAGTGTACCAGCCTTCTGGAAACCAAAAGAGTCAGAGAATACTCAAAGAAAGTATACTGGAGTGTTTGGGAAAACACTGGGGGAAAAGCCTCTCAACATAAAGCTTTAAGTAACTGTGAATAGCTTAAGAAACTCTCATTAGCCTGAAACACAAGAACTAAAGTCTGTGCATGTACTGGTTTTATCTCAGAGTTATCTATATTGAGTTACCTCAGAAATTTCAACCCTTGATTTCACCTGACCTTTCCTCGATATGTTGAATAAAATATTTTGTTAATTTTGAACTTCAAAACATCTCAAGTGCAGTGGTTTAAGTTAAAGGGTGATCCCGACCCTTCTTGTCAGGTTTCTGGGCTGAGCCAGCAGTAAAGTTCTTCAGGAAAGAAGAAAACAGACCACTAGGGCTGCTCAGTCAGAAAGGGAAAGAAAAACGGAAAATCTTGCCTACCTCCTGGGTAGGGAAGTGGACAGGGCCGTCACAGAAGGACTTATTACTAATTATTAGCCACTAATTTCAAGTAGTAAGGCAATTAGTAGGCCAGAGAAGGGTCTCCAAGACACTTTCACCCAACAAGTAATTAACATGTGGAATTCACGGCTGCAGGAAGTGGTGGAAGCATAGACAGCTTCAAGAGGGGACTGAATAAACATATGGAGCAGAGGTCCATCAGTAGTTATTAGCCACAAAGTATAGATGGAAAACTGTCTGGGGCAGTGATGCTCTGTATTCTTGGTGCTTGGGGGGGCAACAATGGGAGGGCTTCTGGAGTTCTGACCCCACTGGTGGGCCTCCTGATGGCACCTGGTTTTTGGCCACTGTGTGACACAGAATGTTGGACTGCATGCCTAATCCAAAGTGACATCTCTTATGTTTTTACACATCTCAGTGAATGTGCCAATCTGTACAGATACAGGAGGTCTAGATGTCCTGGTCCCAGACCATTAGGATCATGTGAATATATAATGTTTCTTTACATTGGATCAGACCATTGGTCCATCTAGTTATGTAATTATCATCTACTGTAACTGACTGTATTGCACCTCTCCAAAACCTCAGGCAGAGGTCCTTCCCAACCCAGCCACTCAACAGCCCTTAAATAGAGATGACAGGGTTTGAAACTGGGGTTTTGGGACATGCTCAGAATGTCCTCCGTTTCAAGGGAAAGTCCACAAATATTCCAAGTGACAGTAAGCTTGCCGTGTTCTGTCTGGAGGGATGTGTCTGAAGACCAAACTATACGTGACACGATTAACTCTCCTAACCACTTGATGACAGACAGACAGACAGACAGACAGACAGACAGACAGAAAGGAGAGAGAGATCGAGATCTATATTATTTCCTCTTTTCCTTCTCCTGGTAGCACTTGTATCCTCAGACTGCATTATGACATGCTACGGGGGGAAACTGAAGACCCAATTACAACATTTTGATTACTCCTTACATGGAATTTATATCTCTAAATCCAGTTATTTATAAAAGTTCCACTGAGCTGGAACAAATAGCATCCTTCTGCATATGGCGGGATCGCCCCTCATGGATGGAGCCCTTACATGTGTAGGGAAGTAGGGAAGCATTTCTGAATGCAACCCACTGTGTTATTCAGAATGGATGCAATGCAAAGCTACAAACCAAAAAGGTAATGAGATATCCATCGTGCACAAGCCCTCAATAAAAATAACTATTTTGTAACAGACAATTACACATCCTGCTACAAATGTTCTGGTTATAAAACAATCCAGGGCTGGATTCTTACTATGTTTTCCACTGACAATAGGCATTTTCACCGACAGGAAACAGTTATTTTTACCAGTTCCGCTCTCCCACTAATGACCCCCATACCATGCTATTCCCAGGAGTCTACTGTATTTCATGGGCACACCAGACTACAAGGGTCAGGGGAGTTGGAAAGTTTGCTACCACAAGCACGGCTTCTTATGTGCTAAACAGGATCTATGCCTTTGTATATATTTGGTTCAGTATTGTTTTGGGTTTCTTCTTTCATGAAAAAAAAATAATCATTTCCTTTTTTAAGTTTTTTAATTAAAAACATATCCAAAAGTGAATATACAAAACATATACAAAAATATTAAAAACATATACAAAAGTGAATATACAAAACATATACACATATACAAAAGTCTTTTCTCCCTTTCTTTCTCAATCCATCTATACAGTCTTGACCATCTTTTCTCAAAAACCTCTTTGTCCATCCCATTTAGTATCAAGCTCAGCTTATCTATTTCTGCTACATTTATCAATTTATAAATTATTTCCTCTCTTCGGGGTGTTTTGTCTGATTTCCAATATTTGGCCCACAGAATTCTCGCTGATGTCAAAATATAGGTAATCACATAGACTTCATTATATTTGTAATCTTCCAGTAACATGTTTAACAAATAAGTTTCAGGGGTAAGTGGCAGGTTTACATTTACTAATTCTTGTATTATTATTATTTTTATTTCCAATAATTTTGACTCTTTACGCATCGCCACCACATATGATAAAATGTGCTTACATTAATTTTACATTTCCAGCAATTACTAGAACAATTAGTATAACATTTAGCTATCCTTTCTGGAGGCCAATACCACCTATGAAACATTTTAAACACATTTTCCTTAAAATAAATCATTCTCATATATTTAGTAATTTTCCATATTTTAGACCATTCGTTAAACTCAATACAATGCCCCATATCTCTCATCCAGGATATCATAGTAGATTTTACTACCTCATCTAACATATAGTCTTCTAGCAAGAATTTATACACTTTTTAGTCATTTTGACATTGGATGAGAGCCAGATTTTATCTAAATCATTTTTGTTATCATAGAAACCTGTATATATAAATGTGAATAAATTTTCGATTCTTAACAGTTGAGCTACTACAGTTTCAGAATCCATTCAAAAAAAGCTCGGTCTATGATTTCATTCATTTAATATCTATAACATTAAATTAAAATTAACAGCTACAGCATTGAAGATATCTGCCTATCCACACACGTTTTAGATTTATGATACTTTTTTGTAGGAATGCAAACCATCCTTTGATCCATTGCTAGCTAAGCAATGTACTAAACATTTTCCCCTGGCAAAAAAAAATCTCTAACATGTATGCTCCTCTGTTCTTAAGCTCTACACAGCAAACCAGATGTTTAGTTACTTAAACTAGCTCTTGTGATAGAGGAAGATTTATTGCAGAGAACTCTCATAAAACTTGGCTTACTCTTGCAAAAATAATTCAAACTTAGTCAGTCTGAAGTGGGAAACTATCATATATCTGTTCTTATGCATTTAGTAAATGTTTATTGATTTCTAACCAAAACACTTATCCAAAATTCACTACTAACATTAGGGCTGCTAGGCTGGCAAATGAATGGAGAATCGCTGCTGCAGGAGAAGGCCTCGTCAGTGATGTCATGACAGTGCCAATGACTCGGTGATGGCACTTCCAGTGTGACCAGAAATTACGTCAGCACTTCTAACATTCACCCCAACCTGTATGATTTAACCATAGAATGCTAGTGCATTCCCGGTGACACACAGATGTCACGTCCAGTTGTGCAGGAAGTGACATCAGCACATCAGGAAGCTGGCCATCCGATCCCCCATTTCCCTCTTATTTTTCTCCCACTACCTAGCTGAGCCGCAGTGGGAAAGGCTGCCAGTACCCAGAGATCATTTCGGGGGAGAACGCGGGGGAACGCAGTTCCCCCGGGTGATGTACGGGGGGGGGACACATGATGAAGCCCAGCCCCCTGCTTCCGGCTGCCCCGCTTCCGGCCCTCATTCAGCCAGGAGGAGGCAGGAGAAGAGGGAGAGTAAGTTGCTTCCTCCCTGCCTCTCCTCATCCCTGCCTGCCTGGGGCCAGGGAGGGCCTTCGCGGGGCTTCCTTGCACTCCCGCCGGCCTTGCAGGTCCACCGCCGGGCCCCTCATGGGGCTCGGCAGTGGAGCTGCAAGGCCGGAAGTAGCGGCCGGGACAGTTGGGGGCGGGGTGTGTGGCCTTATGACACACTTCCAGTGCCCCCCCCCAAAAAATTAAACCACAGCATTCTTGAGTATACAGTCTGGAAGTTGGACAAAGCCCTTTGTTGCTGGCAGGGAGGGAAATGGGGAATAGCCTGCTAACTGCTGCACAGGTATTTAAGGCATACAGGTGCAAGCCAAAAGGCTCTTTGTTTTGAAACACTTTAACTCTGGTTTTCTTCTAAAATGGCAAGCACAATTAATATAGCATAAATTCAGTCCTCACAATAAGAGAACATTTGGTGGCATCTCACCATTTTAATCAACATCAACAAAGTTCACAATTAGACAACTTCCATTGTCAATGCCTTCAGTCTTCTCCCCATGTGCTAAGGTATATAAATCTACATGTTAATCTTATTTTTGGATTATTTTTTGAGCTCAGGGCAGTGAACATGATTCTTCCCACCCCCATTTTATCCTCAAAACAACCCTGTTGTATAGGTAAAAAGGGTTCTGGTTCATAGGATTAGTTTTTAGCACAGAGAGCTGTCCTAAAGTCACCCAATGAACTTCACGACAGAGGGGAGATTTGAACTGCATGCCTAGTCCCAGTCCATGGGATACTCTAGGATTTACAAAAAAAATACTGAAGACATTTTGCAAATCATAGCGTGTCTATGACATCACTCCCAATTTTTACTGGAATTTTTACTGATCAACATGTTAGCGCAACAGCAGTACATACCCCAATTCCACTCCCATTTCCTCCCACCAGCAGGCAAACCACTGGCTATAGCAGGAGACCTGGTAACCCTAGCCACACTTTCTTGCCCACCCACTCCTGGTACTTCCACTCCTTACTTAAATGAAACACTTTTCTCTCTCTGGCATTTCACAAACTATGTAGAACAGAAATGTTCAGGATGGGATTATTATACATATCAATAGACCTAATCGCTATATTATAATGTAATGGTTTAAGAGGGTACTATAATAAAGGGAACGGGACTATACCATCACCACCTTGGGGATCCTGAATTGGGCATAATGGTGGCATAGAAATGCTTTAAATAACAAAATAAGACTGTGTATAGTATGATCTATTTGCTTTAGCCATTATCTTGTTCTGACTACATTGTTTTCTACCCACTGAATTTCAGTTTTGATTTTGTTAATGTATCAATAGATCTAATTTTCAATATGTCCAAATCTGTGGATACTTAGCTCCAGAGACTGGAGTAAGGAATAAACAAGACAGATCTTTCTACAAACCTGAAAATGCCCCAGGTTTGCAGAAAAATCTGAAATCTAAAAACACAACAATACATTGTTAACCCCCCACTAGGGTTACCAGACCCCCTCCCCAGTTTGGTGGGGGTTACCCGCTTTTGTGGGAGTTCTACCCAACACCCGGCCAGCTGGTCGGCGAGGGAAGCCCCACCCCCAAGCCCCAACACCCTCTTGAGAAAGAGAAGGGAGAGGGGTGGCTGTGGGCCACGCACCCAATCTCCAGGTGGGGCCCTCCAGCTGCGGACACTTAAGCGGACCCCTTTAAGTGCTCACAGCTGGCAGGACAGGGCCCTATGTGCCCAATCTCCAAGCCAAATTGCTACTCAGAGAGCTGATGCGCGGGGCCCTCCGGCTACGGGCATGTAAAGGGACCCCTTAAAGTGCTCACAGCCAGCGGGGCAGGGCCCCGTGCACCCAATCTCTGAGCAAAAATGCTGCTGGGAGATCAGGAGCACGGGCCCCTGTCCTGCCAGCTGTGTGCACTTAAAGGGACCCCTTTAAGTGCTCGCAGCTGGCAGGACCGCCCCCATGGGGTTTGGCCTTGGAGCTAGGATGTCCCCAACATGATGTCATCACGATGGGGATGCCCTACCCCCTACGGAACCGCCCCCCAAAGTCCCCTGATGGGGACAAAGATAGACCTGGCAACCCTAAATCCCACCCTGAAATAATAAAAGTGCCTATAGCTTTAAAAAGCAAATGTACTCAGTAGCCATTGCTAGGCAACCACAACAGTATTGTCAAGACTTCCTTTCCATCATGAAAATTGAGGGGGGGCAGAGGAATCCTTTTCCAGAACTGTTTGGTCTCTGAAAGAGGGCTTATTGGGGCCTGGCCTGCCAGCAACAGCCAATTGACTTGCTACACACAACTTGCATGTCTCACTCAGCCTCGCATTGTTCAACAGCAGCCATCCCATGTGTGGCGCAGTGATTAAGAGTTCCAAGCAAGGAGACCCTCTTTCCATTCTCATCCTTCCTATTCCAGGGTTCCTTGAGGTCACAATGGCTTGTTCAATGACCAGGCAGATAACAACCAAATGTGTGTTTATTGCAGGCTTTTCCCCTTTGAATATTTGTGGCTTTTTTAAAAAAAATGGACAACTACTATTATTCATCATATCACCCGTGCTTTGCCATATTGCTTACATTTCTATAAATATGGAACAACTTCAAACCCAGATACTATACAGATTTTAAGCCATCACGTCTTCTCAAAGTTGTTAAATTTATGCTGCTTAATACACATAGGCTGCTATTTCTCACCTACAGAATTATACATTGACTGAAGACAGGCACTTATATTTTCCTAACCAGTTATCAATCACACCAACCCCATTTATTTTTTCCAACTGAAAAGACAGATCAGCATGAGAAAATGTACAGCAGAAGAGCAAGACTATAATTCAGAAAGCTTTACCCTGATATTTTCATTATTTTAATTTACATCACTGGCTGACATATGTTTTGATTTAATCATCGGATTCTGCAGAAGGCACATTGAACGAGACGATCCAGAAACTGCATGGCAGCTGCTGAGTGCATCACAACTTTCTCTCTTCTCCTCTCCTCTCCTCTCTAGTGTAACAATCTCAATATGTGACAAGGTAATAGGATGTTTGCATGCTTTCAGTGGCAACCACACATTCTCTTGTTTATTCCATTTTGAGCAATTCACACAAAAATAAGAGTCACAAGTGGGGACCCCTGAGAAAATATAGTAGAAAGAGGATGGGACAGATAGGGAAAGGAGCATTCCCTCAACACCTATTTCCCTACCACTGAGCCCAGTACTGGATGTAGGTTGCTTTGGGCATTTTCTGTGGTCTTTAGGCTTAAAAAGCCCTGCCCAGTGACATCCCTCGCACACATATGTTAGCAGTCAGACCCTTCCTCCCGCATAGGGGCAATTTAGTGGTTATCATACAATATCACCTCAAAAACCATAAGTATACACTGCCTGGCCTAAAATTGACACACAAGATGGATGCCAGCCAGAGACAAGCTTGGGAAAAATATTTTTGAAGGCAAGTCAGAAGTGGCTTACTAACAAACCTCTCCACACCCTCAGGAAATGCACAGTTAAGGAACAATGGGTCTCCAAGATAGGATTAGTCCAAGGTGAGGTGACTATCACATGCCCCATCTTACTTCCCCCTTACCCATTTACCCCAATTTAGCAACACTTAATATTATTCACCCAAAACTGGTAGTTTTCCTGTCCGGTACTCAAAGGGACATCAAGAAACTTTAACACCTATGGTTCAGATTTCCCAAGATCATTTGTTCATCCCCAGACATTAACTTTGGTGTACATTAACTTTGGTGTACATTTTGATATTAATTTTGGGGGCAAACATGTCAGACTGCCCCAGGAAACATTTTTCCTATAAGTACCAGCACTATTTGCCATAGCTCTCTCTGTGTGTGTGTGTGTGTATGTGTGTGTGTTCTCGACATCAAACCTCATAGTCCCAGTTCATGTAGATCTCCTCTATTTGTTCTGTGAAATGCTGGTCATTTTGCAGCTTTTTTAGATTGGTAACTATTGCCTCCCCGAAATCACTTTCTCCCACTTCCTCTCTATCTTCTCTTAGCTAGCCTGTGTGTTTTTCTCTGAGTTTGTATGTGTGCATTGCCCTTCTATTCTTATTTCAATAAAACCCTTTTCAGTATCCAATTAAATAAGAGACTGCCTCTTTGGGTAGCACATGTATACACACACCCACACACAGAGAGAGATGGGTGCAGAGCAGTAGCTCAGCTACCCCTAAAAGCAATGGTACCAAATAGCTACTGCCACCCATGCTCACCCACCCTCTCAAGAGTGTGGCTATCAAACAACACACCAGTGCTTGGCTCCAGTAGCAACTTCTTGCTACCCCCTTCCTGATTATTAATTACCTAGCAAAAGGTGCACCATAACAATGTTCCCACATTCATCTCTGGGGTAGAACAATAACAACGCTGAAGTATCTTTGCATCCATTCTCCTTTTATTCACATTTATATATACAGAACTTATCATCAAGCAACTTAAAAGAATACAAAGCATCAGCACTTACATCCATGTAAAGTACAATAGAGCTTGCTGAGTTCATTATATTAATTAACACACACACCCCAGTACACAGGCAAGGTGAGTTTTGGTATCACAGAAATGGATTTTTAATTCCAAATCCATCCCATTTATACATTTTCAAGAGATTGCCTCATATTACCATCACTTTTTACCATCAGTTAGCTGTCCCACTTAATTGGGCTCATATCCTTAATTAATGTATTTTTTATAAAACACAATACCTGAAAAATTACTTTCATCCATATATTCTTAGATAATATACCTTAAATTTCTGCATATGCCTTGTTAACACATTTTTGCTACCTTTAATCATGACAACGATATATAAATGCTCTACAGGTACGTAACTATTTACTGGCCATTAACCAACTGACCACATCTTCAAACATACATTTCTTCCATCCTTGCCTGGAGGCCAAACTCATTATTTTCATGATGTTACTCTTCCTTGAATTTAATTTCTCTATTAATGAACTTCTAATCTATACCTGTCTTTGAACATACTCAAAGCCCTGATTCGAGTTTTATTCTGGGTGCACCATACATATTTATGGAAATAGCGATTCCCTGCTTGCAGCCTGCAGAAGAGCTTGTGATGATGTTGCGAAACTCTGCCAGCTTTTTTCTCTCTGATACTTTAGCTAAATTCATTACAAGAAGCAAGCAGGTGGTAACAAGTAGCTGCAAACTCAAACAGGCTCAGACTGCCATCCAGGGGAAGGTAGGTGAGTGCCTGACCAGCAGACATTGCTTAGTACCATTTCAGCTAGCAGTGACCATGTAGCTGCTGCCTCAGCACCTGACTGCTCTGTGCCCTGGCACCTGTGTAGGGTGCTTCTCAGGTGGGTGTCAGGACAACAGCATCATGCTGAGGACACCTCCAAGCACTAGAACTGGCCTTGCCCACCAACAGTCTCTTTCTCCACTCATCCAGGAAGGGACAGTGCAGTGGGAGGGATTCTTGCCTTATTTTCCCCTCTTCGCATTGCCTATTGGGAAACATGGATGGAATTGTAAAGGGGGGGCCCTGTTATATTATTTAATCGGTTTTTTTAAAAAAAATTCTATCACTAATATACCAATTAACATGAAAGTAAATTACACAAACCAAAAACAAATTAACAGGACAAATACTTTTAAAACCTTGGACAGGGAAATGGGGGGAGGGGAAGGGGATATTAGTTTTTTTTCAACTAGAGAACAGACAATATACAAGGTGGCTGAGTAGATCGGTTCCGGGGGGGGCAGCTAAGTACCAAGAGTCATCAGTACATCAATGAGTTTGAGGCAGCAGTCAGTGGAGACCTCTCCTGCCTCATACAGTTTGCAATTTCCATCATCTGTTATCTGGATATGAACAGACCAAGCTCATGAACAGAATATTACTACCACCAGCTAGAGACAGGATGAAGAAATTCTATTCTTAGATTGTTCCCAATGTTACATAATGTACTGTAATGAATATAAGGAAAGCACAATGGGCAGACTTCTAAATGCCTTCTACATCAGATACAATGACAAATTTTGTGACATTACCTCCCATCCTTCAATGTGAGACTGCCATTCTTCTAAAACCTCTAATTTTTCCATCTGCCTCTTTGCCTCATTTATATTGGAACAGACAGATTTCATTGCTTGGAGAGCTTCCATTAAGGCAGAGTAGTCACTGTGTTTTTTGGGAGTGCGCTTTAACAGCTCCTGTTTAAAAAAAATCAATTTTATTTTATTTTCTCAACAGGAAACTTAAGGTGGAAACCTGTGACACACTTGCAAAGGTATCTCTTTCTCTGTCTTTTCTTCCCCCAGTAATTCCATGTGAGCCATTCAAATGTGGATGGTGATGGCCGGGAGACCTTCATGGACAAAAGGCCACACAGGGTCTACACTGACCACAGGAAATCACATCCTCATTCTCCCACTAGTGGAAGAAACTTGGAGGAACAAGCTTTTCACTCTTGCAAGAGAAAGGGGAACATTTCATTGATTCCCCTTCATGACTGCACACCCCCCCCCCCATGCCACGTGCCATTTTATGCACCATTGACAAAGTTACAGAGGTCTGCTGAAGGAAGGAAAGGCAGAGAATAGCATACTCTGGTGGCATTTCCATGCATGGTTACCTGAAAGTACACTCCACTGAATCAAAATAAGCACGCATAAGACTGGACCATCACACTGAGTAGAAAGATCAGTGAATCACCTAAGCATGAAAATCACTGTGCACAAACTCACAGCCTAAAAGGAGCAGACATATGTGTGGCACTCTTGAACTTCCACAAATCTTCATCCTGAGTCAATCAAATTCAATCTGACAACGTAAGGAATTCCATGCAAGTGCTACTGCCAAGAGAGGAACAGGACAGCTCTGTCCTGTAAAGCCACTAACAGGTCAAACTGATGCTTATCTCAGCACCACAGCACCACAGCACCAAGCCACTGGATGGCATCACTGACCTGCCATAATTCCCTGTCAGATGGCATCATGAATGCCGGCAGCACAATCACAGCCAGAAGATGCATCAGTCACAGCCCAATGATGGCCATACTAAGAGAAGTCCTGTGGCACCTGTGTTATGTGCCATCAAATATTTTCCTATTGCCTTCAACTCTTCCTACCATTATTGTCTTTCCCATTGTCTCATCTTCTCATGACATGACCGAAGCACAATAGCCTCAGTTTAGTCATTTTACCTTCCAGGGAGAATTCAGGCATAATTTGATCTGGAGCCCAATTATCAGTCTTTTTCGAAGTCCGTGGTATCTGTAAAACTCTCCTCCAACATGTTAAAGACTAATAACATTTATTTCAATATGAGCTTTCTTAATTCCCGGTATGATTTCTCATTCACATACCTATCAGAAGAAGAAGTGAGCTGTGATTTCCAGAAGCTCATATTGAAATTAACCTTAGACTTTAAGGTGCCACTGGAATCTTGTTTTATTTTACTATGACAGACTAGGATAGCTACCCCTTTGCAATAATGCCAATGGACCATGAAAAAGAATATACCAAAGTGTCAACACTTGCATGGAACATCACAGGAGGCTAGTAGAGGAAGTCTGGCCTCAGTGATGCTGGTAAGCTGGACAAGGCAGTTGTTCACCTGCCTGTTATCAATGTCTACACTTTCTGTCCTATGCACTGATCCTCCAACATGTACGTATGTGCTTTCAAGTCACAACCGACTTATGGTGACAGCAGCAAGGGGCTTTCAAGGCAAGTGAGAAGCAGAGGTGGTTTGCCATTGCCTTCCTCTACAGAGTCTTCCTTGGTTGGCTTCTGAGATCTGATGAGATCAGACTATTCCACATCCTGTGGGACCTTCTGGTACCTCTAGCTTTACTACCAGTTCATGGCAGACTCAGAACTTTCCCATGTATCAACCTTATTCTGAGTATAAGGTTTAAAAAAACCCTTATACTGAGTTTAAAAAAAACCCTTATACTGAGTTTTTTAAAAAACCCAATTTTTAAAAATACATACCTTCAAAAGAAGTGGATACTTGCATATTCTCTGGATTGGTGATACTATGTATCCTTCTAACGGCATATCTGTACTCTTGCGTCCTCCTAGCAGCATGCAGTTCTAGAAAGGGGGGGGGGGAATTAATTAAAATCATTTTGAATTTATCCTTTCACAGACGTGCTATGTGAGCTCATGAAAAAACTGACATAAGGATGCTCATCATGAATTATGCTTTGCTACTAGGTTTTCACAGGGTGCCTAGAGTGTCTTTTGCCAACTTCATTTTATTAGCTGACTGAAGCTACGTGACCCAGCCACTGCAACCCACATTTTGGTAACCTCCCAAAGGACTATTATAAGTGGTTTTAAATAGAGCAACCATTAAAAACAGTTTGGCAATTTCATCAGGTGCAAAACTCTTGCCCATAAACAGGGGCATGCCTCTAAAGACTATATTATACCTATAATAGCTTCCATTATTCATCCATGTTCAATTCAATAGGTTTGTTATTACTTTTAAAGCCTTACATGTCCATGGGCCTACACAAATTTTGAGAGCACCTTTTGCACATACATACCCATTAGGTTTAGCGGGGGAAACTCTCCTCTGTGTCCTATTTTGTCTAGGTTTTATTTATATCCTTTGTCTATACTGTATCTCTTCTATGGTTTTTAAAGATAGAATTTTTTAAATTACACTATGAAAGTCAAAAGATACACCATGAAGATACAGTTTCTGTGCAAAAATTCACAGAAGATGTCTTATGATATCTGATTGTATTGTTTTTATATTTTGTTATCAGCCTTGACTCTCAGCAAGAAAGGCAGTCTATAAATGAAGTAAATGTTTTAATAATTTTAATTTAGAAATTTTAAAAATAAAATAAATAATAAACTATTTAAATAAAGAAATAATACTGATGCTTTTCTGTCTTTTAAAAAGCTTTTTTATACACATATAATGCAAACATATACGAAAACAATTGTACTGGCTTGCAGGCTCCGAGTATCAGGTGCCAGAAGTCAGGCAAGGCAGGGTCATTCAGTCCAAGGTCAGGGGTCCGGAAGTCAGGCAAGGCAGAGGCAGTGGGTTGGCGTCTATTATACGTGTTGCAACCATGCCAAACAGCCTCTCTTGGCTGGTTTTTATAGCCCCATGCCTAAAGATCATGCTTGTAGCCAGCTGCTCAGAAGCAATTCTGCAACTACTCATCTTTGTTATCAGCAAGCAGCTTGCATTGGGGCAGGAGGTGTACCCTTTGCCATCTTGTCTGTAGATCTGCTCTCAGCCTCCATATGTGGCACTCTAAGGGTGTGAGTGATACTGGTGGGCTGGGAACAGCTAACTGAGGTTCACCTGCTGAATCAAGGCTGGAGGGTGTCCATGGCTCTGCACCAGCTGTTGGCTGTGAATCCTCACAAGCCTGCAACTCATTTTTCTGCTGGTCAGCTTCTCCTGTTAACTCAAGGCTGGCTACATGGGGTTCCTCATCCCCCAAGAAGTTCTTGCTATCACTGAGCCCTGGCTGACCCACAACAATAACATATTCTATATTTGCTCACCTTACTATAAAACATTAAAAGTAATGAAAGGGTAAGAAAATCCCATTTCTATATAAGAATAGAGAAATACCAAATCCCAATATTTTGTTTATTACTGATTTAATTTAATCTTCTTATAAATGCTTCTTTTGTCTAAATATAACAATAAGGCATCTACAACAGACTGCACTTTTAAAAGCTTAGAAGTTCTGTATAAGCAGATAAAGGGCTGTGAAGGGTTAATTCTTCACAGAGCCAGAGAGCCTGGAGTGACAGGCTGTTCCAAGAGATCTGATTGGTTAGCATCAGCTGAGCAGAGAAAGACTTCTGAACTGGATGCTGAGGAGACAGAAGAACACAGGCAGGAGAACTGGGGAAAGTTGGCAAGGACCAGTAGGTAGTTAGATGGAGACTCCCAATTCGGGCCAAGGAGAGGGGATAGATCTTCTAGAGGGAGAAGGAATTTCCCTATCCAGTCTAAACAGGGAGATAGTTCTAAAAGGTGCAGAGGTCCCTGGTCTGGTGTGGTTTAAAACTCCTTTTAGAGAGCTTAAAAGTCAGTTAAAAACTCAAGACGAATACCGGTGTTTCAATAGAAGGGTTTTGGGTACTGGAAAGAGAGTACCAGCCTTCTAGAAACCGAAAGAGTAAGAGAATATACAAAGAAAGTGTACTAGAGTGTTTGGACAAACACTGGAACAAAAGCCTCCCAACATAAAGATTTTAAGTAACTTGTGAATAGCTTAAGAAACTCTCAGCCTGAAATATAAGTCTGTGCACGTACTGATTTTACCTCAGAGTTATCTATATTGTGTTACCTCAGAAATGTTACCCCTGATTTCACCTGACCTTTCCCCTCTATGTTGAATAAAATATTTTGTTAATTTGGAATATAAAAACTCCTTGAGTGCCATTTAAGTCCTTCCCTCGGATTCCTGGGCTGAGAAAACAGCCAAAATATTATCTTGTGACAGGATCAGACAGACAGAATTCTTCAGGAAATAAGAAAACAGTTAACTAGGGTGGCTCAGTCACAGAAGGGAAAGAAGGAGGGGAAATCGTGCCTCTGAGGGAGGGAAGAGAACGGGGCCTTCATAGCATCTAAGTCAACCTCACTGCCATTGTTGAATTTACAAAGCAAACAGGACAATTTAATTTAGGTTAAATGGAGAAAAATCAAATCTTTATTTCACTTGAGTTAAACCATGAAATGCATTTCATAATAAGCATATTTATTCGCTATTTGTTTTTAATTACTGAGAGCCAGTGTGATATAGTGGTTAACATGTCAGACTAGGATCTGGGAGACCCAAGTTCATATCCCCACTCTACCCTGAAAACTTGCTGGGTGACCTTGTGCCAGTCACACACTCTCAGCCTAGCCTACCTTGCAAAGTCGTTGTGAGGATAAAACAGAGAAGAGGAGAATGATGTAAGCTGCTTTTTGTGAGAAAGGTGGGATATAAATAAAGTAAAATAAAAAAACAAGTATTACTCTGCAGCACTATGTAAGTCTCACTGAATTTAGCGGGCTTGTTCTAAAGTAAACGTGCATAGGTCAACAAACTTAAGAATATTATCTGTGCTTTAAATAAGTTATGTGTGTTGCATGTATATCCTTCCAAAACTTTAAAGGTAGCTTTCTGTAGTAAAATGTTGAGAGACATGTGTCACTCACACACCACAAGTTTCAGTGGGATGACAGCAGCACTTATCAACAAGGGCAAACCAGGAAATTATCATGGAAAAATTCTAAAAGCCCTTGTCTCACTGTGCAAATATCTTGGGAAGAGAAAGAAACAGTGGCTTGATTTAGGAGTCAGACAAAACCTTGGTTTAATTAAACCATGTTTGGATAGCATACAGTTGGTTGGTTGATTAACAACAGTTTCTCTTAAGTACAGTTTCACATTAGGTACAAACACATCCTGGCTTTCATCCTGGCTTGTTACCCAGCACCACCCATCTTGCAGTGCAAGATCCCTACCTGGGCTGCAGAGAAACACCAAAGGCAAAGGAATCAGCTTTTTCAAGGGAAATGAAGATAGGAATGGCTGAGACTCAAATTATGATTTCAAACCTACCATGGTTAAAATAAACCATTATTTTTGCATTATGTCTGAATTCAGCATTCCCTGCATTTTTCAAGGAGTGCACATATGCAGCTGGGTATTTTAAATTTCAGAGGACATGACTGGGAACCTTCTTGTATTTATAAGGGTAAATGATATTTAAAATACTCTTGATAATGTATTATGCTACAGGTATGCTGTTCAGCATTGAGCAAGTTGCTAGGGACAAATGTAATTCACCCAAGAAAGTGAGAAGCATTTAGCAAGATCAGGAGTATTCCTTTCTGTCTGTCGTTAGGTACATTATGCTGTGCTTCCAAGCTAGGCAGGCTTATACTGTTATTCTGTTATTCTGTAAATTGTCAGGAGATGGCACTGACTGTGTGATGCAGACAGATTCTCTGAACACGGTACTTTGGTGTTCATCTGATCTATAGCCATGATTGTCTTGTGTGTTACTAAGAAAATATGTGGTATAAAGCAATACACCAATCAAAAATATTGAGTGAGAAATACAAATCAATATCAGTTTACCAATAGAAACGTCCGCACTGTTCTTATTTTGTTAAGTTCAAGCAGAAGTTTCTGTGCCTTCTCATGGTTACTGCAGTATTCATCATAGATACGAAATCTGTCTTTCTGGGGGGAAACAGATTTTGTATTAGACATTTTGTTCTAAGAATTGTTAAAGCTTATTAGAAATTGAAAACAACACAACAAACTACCGAAGAGAAGAATTATGAAAATTATGAGGATAAAGAGGAAAATTATGAACTCAGTTACTGCCTTTTTAGAACAGCCAAATATGAAAGAAAGGCAGCGACTGTAGTTCTTAATTTGTAGTAGTTGACCTATATGAGTACAATAGAAACTCATAAGTGTACTGAAAACTTGCAATAATGGCTCAGATCCAAATTTCCCTCCTGCTTGTGGTAGGCACTTCTGCTTGCAGAAGGCAATTTTAGCTGATTGGGGGGAATCAAAGTAAGAATGGAAGTGAGAGGGGGGTCTCACTTCCACTCTCACTTTGACCCCTAATAATGTCCCTGGGCATCATTGACCAAACCAAAATGTGCTCCATTACTCTTACATAATTTACTACACTCCAGCTTTTCAAATTCAGATAATACAGTGAAGAACAAGACAGATCTGGAAATGTTTTGACATGAACAGCAGTTAAACACAATGGCAAGTAAGCGCCATTGTTTGCCCTATAATTAAGGATCATGTCCTCTCCCCATTCCACCCTATATTTCTATGCCACCAAAACATCATGAAGGGGAAAAATTAAAGACCTAAGTAAAATCATTTAATTTTTATCATTTTCATTCTTGCCAGCCCTGTTTAAGGCAATATATTGGTTAAAAGAAAGTATTTCAACAGGGAACCTAAACACACACTAAACAACTCTATCAAGAGAGGACTAAGGTTCAGCACGTCTAGTGATGTGTAGTCTTTCCAACTGCATTCTGAGAATTCTCCACAGATGAACTGGAGTACTTCCTTGACTGAAATAGTTTGGCCCCTACAACTGTAGTTAATGAACATCCTAGCACACTGGCTCCCCTGACAAATCTCTTTTTTTTTTTTAGATTATATCAGGTAGAAAAGAAGAATGTGTGACATTGTTATAGTCAGAGACAAGAGGAACTCTCATAATTGTAGGAGTCTGGGAAAGGAGAACACAGGAATAATGACGTTTTCCCATCTCCTGACATGGGACTTTGTTACAGAAGCTTTTCAAACCTGGAGTTCTTGCAGTTCAACAACATGTGTCCAAATGTTTAATCCTAGCAAGACAGACTCCCTAATTTTCAGGAATCAAAAGATATTTTAGGGCTATAAAGGCAAGTGTATACAAGACTAGAAGCAATCGTTTTTTTAAACCATTACAGTCTGTCTCCATGTAGGAAGATCACAGTATCTAAAGCACCATCTTCTCCCATATGTTCCAACCCAGGAATAAGATCACAGGGAGAAGCCCTCCTGACTGTCCCACCAACCAAGAAGCTTGTCTAGTTGGGTACATTAGAGAGAGACTTTTCTGAGGCAGCCCCACAATTACGGAATAACCTCCCCAGGGAGGTGTATTGCCCCCTTCACTTTCAATATTTAGGAGGAAGCTGAAGACAGTTTTATTCAGGATGGCATTTGACTAGTTTCCTCTACTTACTGTCTGTAAATTGTGATTTTAACTCATAGATTTCTAAGTGTATTTTATGTTTTTCAATTTGTTTACATCATAACCACCTTGAGTTTCATAAAATAGAAGGCAGCTAATAAATGCCTTTAATTTAATCGCTGCAGAAGGCCAAAGAGTTAACTGGGAACGAGGAATGTACTAGCACTTTATTATGTTATTATGTTTGAGTTTTAATACTGTATTTATGAAATTATGGTTTTATGCGATCGTATTGTTGAGATTTTATTCTGTTGTGAGCCGCCCTAAGCCGGCCTAGGCCGGGAGGGCGGGATAGAAATCTAATAAATAAATAAATAAATAATCATAAATGATCTGGAATAGGGGTGAGTCGTGTCATAGCCAAGTTTGCAGATGGAACAAAATTATTCAGGATGGTGAAAACCAAGGCTAACTGTGAAGAGCTCCAAGAGGACCTCCACAAACTTGGTGAGTGGGTGACAATGCGGCAAACAAAGTTCAGCGTTGGTAAGTGTAAGGTGATGCACGTTGGGACAAAAATCCCAGCTTCAAGTATAAGCTAATGGGGTCTGAACTTGCTGAGACTGAAAGGGAAAAATTTCTTGGGATCATAGTGGATAGCTCAATGAAAGCATCAACCCAGTGTGCTGCCGCTGTGAAAAGGGCAAACTCTATGTTAGGGATTATTAGGAAAGGGATTGTACAGCCAATATTGCAATGTCCCTGTATAGATCTATTTTACAGACTCATTTGAAATACTGTGTACAGTTCTGGTTACCACATCTCAAAAAGGACATTGCAGAGCTGGAAAAAGTACAGAGGAGGGCATCCAAGATGATTAAGGGATTGGAGCACCTTCCCTATGAGGAAAGGCTAAAGGGTCTGGGACTTTTCAGTTTCGAAAAGAGGTGACTAAGGGGGGACATGATAGAGGTTTATAAAATTATGCATGGGGTGGAGAGAGTTGACAAAAAGACATTTTTCTCTGTCTCCCAAAATCCTAGAACTCAAGGGCATCCAATGAAACGGATAGGCAGTAGGTTCAGGACGGACAAAAGGAAACACTATTTTACAGAGAGAGTGATTAAAATGTGGAATTCATGGCCACAGGATGTAGTGATGGCCACAGGAATAAACAGCTTTAAAAGGGGATTAGATAAATTCATGGAGGATAAGTCTATCAATGGCTTCTGACCGTGGTGACTGAGGGGAACCTCCACATTCAGAGGCACTAAACCTCTGAATCCTAGAGTCAGGTGGCAAAATCAGGGGAATACCCTGTTGCTGGCCCTCCAGAGGAACTGGTTTGGCCACTGTCTGAGACAGGATGCTGGACTAGATGGACCATTGCTCTGATCCAGCCGGGCTCTTATTATGTTCTTATGTTTTAATACAAATGAATAAATACATAAATAATCCAGCATGACACAAGCAAGAAAGCTCCATTCCTTGCATATAAAAGGTCTCAAGTTAAAACAGCATCCTGATAGCTCACCTGTTATTTAATCTCAAGATTCCTGAGGATGGGCTCTCCCATAACCTACTGTAGCACAGTTACAAAATCTAAGACTGCAAAATTGTGCATTTGGGGATGATTAGTTAATACTAAATGTAGACACAAGCAGCACAGGTCACACACACTGCTGCACATCTCCATGCTAAATATGTAAATAATATGAAAATATGACATCAATTCAGTAGAGCTTGCAAAATTCATTACTACTCAGTCCTGCAAAGCATGCTGAAGACTACCTTAGTAAAAACACAATCCCTGCAGAACAGACACTGTAACACAAAAAAGTGCAATCCTGAAAAGAGTTGTCCCATTCTAAACCCACTGATTTTAATGGAATTAGAAGGATGTAACTCTGCTTAGGCTTGCATTGTAAAGCTCTCTCCTTTTAACAGATATTTCAGCTTCCAAGTGTCCTTAAAAGACCTAAAATTATGCAATCAAATCCCTTTCAGTTCTCAAAGCACTACCGTGCCAGTGAAAATTTGAAGAGAGTAATAGCAATTAAATACTAAGCTTAAATGATTGAAATTGGCATACATAGTGAAGAAAGCAGGTTCCCACTTCTTGTTGAGCATTAGGTTCAGGGCGCAGACATTCTTCAATACTGGACAGAAAATCCTTGTGCAGTTCAAGAATATCTTCAATATTTGAGAACAACATCTGTAATTAAGAAATGCAGAATATAAATAAACAAAAACAAACAACAATAAAAGAGGAGCAAGAATAATCAACTACTAACCTTAACTGTTTCCTCTGTAACGTTTTTATCAACTTTGGAAGCAGCCCATTGCATCATTCTGTGAAAGAAGGCCTGAAAAATAATAAGAAAACCAACAAATGATTACTCACACTAAGCCTGTAGTAGCAAAAGTATAGGAAGCATTGACACAAGCAATTTACTTCATCAAGTATATGAAATGATATGGTGGTATCAATATGAACCCACTGGCTTAAGTACAATAGAATTAACAATTGTAGTACATTTGAAGCAAAGAACTTCACAGCTGTACCAGACATGCTCAAAGATAAATGTTAGAATCAGGCATCAGGATCACATTATTTCATCATGGTAGTTAGGTATTCATGGTTTTCCATAACCAATGGTTGGAGTTTGCAGAGTTTTTGGTAGGGATGTGCACCCCCGAAAATGGCCCATTCGGACTCCTTTCGGGCTGCTGCAGGCCGATTCATATTATCTGATCTGAATCAGCTTGCCAGTTCGGCCCCATTATATCCTATGGGCCATTGAAGTCAATGGCAAAAACATAGGGTATATTCTGGGGGCTGGAGGGGAGGGGGCGTGAAGGAGAGGCTCCAAACTTGCAGGGTAGCTGCTGAAGCCTCTCCCCAAGATACCAACCAAGTTTGAAGAATATTGGACCAGGGGGTTGCCCCTATCCCTTCCATTGTTCTCTATGGTGGGAAAAAGTAACTTTTTCCCCACCATAGAGAACAATGGAGGGGATAGGAGCAACCTGTTTGAAGGCTCGTAAAATTTGACCCCCTGGCCCAATGCTCTTGACACTTGGTTGGTATCTTGGGGAGAGGCTCCAGCAGCTACCCTACGAGTTTGGAGCCTCTCCCTCAAGCCCCCTCCCCTCCAGCCCCCAGAATATACCCTATTATTTTCACCATTGACTTCAATGGCCCATAGGATATAATGGGGCTGAAATTGCCATTTGGCTGGCCGAAAGACTCCTGAATTGGCTCGTATTGACGAAACTGACATGCGGGAGTCTTACTGCCAGCCGAAATTGATTCTGCCCAATTCGGTGGAATCCGAATGGGCCGAATTTTTTATTTATTTATTTTTGCACACCCCTAGTTTGCAGAACTAGGTTTTGGTGACATTGCACCTGTCCACACATATGACTTTAACATTCTTATTTCCCAGTCAGTTTTAGTGACATACACAATTTCGTGTCTCTCCACAAACAAACAAAAAACAAAACAAGAATTGAATACAATTACTAACTGCAAAAGCACAGTTCCTGCAATCTCATGCCACAAACTATATGCATGAGATGGAAACATCAAAGAAAGACAGAAAACAAAACCATACATATGTATCCTTATGGACAATCTAGTTACAACATATCCTTATGGACAACCTAGTCTCATGCCCTCAAACGGAGGCCATGAAGACCAGTTTCTTAGGATGATAGGTATGCTACATTGCATCACACAGATCCAAACAAGAGTAAACATTTAAAAGTTAATTCAGAGTGGGTGTGGACCACTTATGACTTTTGATGACTTAAGCAAAATAATTAAGAATCTGTGTGTGTCACATTATGTAATTAGTTTCCTTCCAGATGTAGGAAAGAAAGACTAAGCACATTTAGTAGAGAGTAAGCAGTCTGCAGCTTTTTAAACAAAGCTTATTATGTGTAGAAGAGAATTTTAAAAAGCCTAACTGGCTGTATGACCTACTGGTCAGAAGACTGGGTGTAAACAGAGGTGGCTGGGAGGGGTGGAGGAAGCCACCATTTGCTGCCCTGCTCTCTGCCTTACCAGCCCCATCGGGCACCAGCTGCCACAGGTCTGATTTGTATTAAGTTATTCTATTAAGAAATGAGGCTGTTTGGCATTGCTGGCCCCTAATAGCATATGCTAGAGAGCAGAATACATACATAGTGTCCCAATTTTGTGCATAATAGATGTGTGTTAAATTCAGAGCATAACTATTCAATATTATTTACAGGGGAAGATGGACTTTCCCTAACTTTGCAATGAAACGTATTCTATTTTCCCAATACATTTTAGAAGCACTGGCCAGGCTCCTGTAGCTGTCCTCTTCTGTGCATTAACCTGTGCCAGCAGTGCAGGGAGAGCCATCCAATCATGCTGCTACTCTGATACTAAACAAAAAGTCTCTTCTTTCTGTAATTCACCAGCTGGGTGACCACCTGTTGTTTCCCCTACTTGGCTGGAGCACTGGTAGTACAAAAAGGAACACACAACCCTCTGTCTAAGGACACTAACACTACCACCTATTTTAAGGTAAAGATTCTAATCTAACCTATTAGTGTAAATTCTGGAGTACATACCCAATAAGACATATACACTTATTCTTACAAAAAGTTTCCACATTTTTATTCCATATATTCTACTGATTCGGTCATTTCCATCCCTAGATACACTATTCCATCTGCTAATACAATTCTTTTCCCACTCTTTTTACATGTAGTAGAGATAATTTAAAGTAGATTAGGATCAACTGTGAGTCCCATGTTTGGGATTTCAAGTGTGGGATGAACCATTTTAAATAACGGTTGGCTTCTGCTAATTGTCACACCTTGGCTGTGGTCACACGCAACATTAGCCACGCAAGAGATACGGAAGACAGGCGGAGTTTCCGGTCGCGATCTCACCAGCACATCTGGGAAGCATAGCGCTTCCGTGGCACAACCGAGGCTTCCTGCCGAAAAAGCGCAGCAAAAAACTAGTACCTCGGAGGTACTAGTTTCCGGAAACTGCGGGGCAAGGGCGGGCGTCTGATCGCGTTTCCGGTGGCATCCGGCGCCTGCCCATGTCCCCTTGCGGAAAAGGGTTTTTTTCCCCAAGTCTCCGTGGATGCGCACACGGATCCAACGGAGCATGCGCATTCGTAGTATACACAAAAAAAGAAAACCAGTTCGCCGCGCCGCGCGCTTCTTCATTGCCCGCAGGCTGTGTTGTGATCGGCACCTCTCCCTACCCATGGAAGCTCCACAGTACCTCCACAGAACCTCCACAGTAGGTCTGATCGCTTTACTGCATGTTTGCCCCAGGGCAAACAGCCACACTTCTCCTCCGCAGTTTCCTGCCCGTGTGACCGGGGCCAATGTTCTACTGTTAAATCATAGCAAAGGAAAAGTTTTATTAGTTTGTTTAAGAAACTGTTAAAATAAACTTCTACTATAAAAACATACAGATGGCAGCATACTCATAAAATGCATCCCCTATAGAAAAAATACATTAAATAATTTGTTTTTTAAAAAAACCTCTCAGTAAAAGCACCAGACACATGATAACCAAGTTCTAAAAAGCTACCTGAAAATATAAACACTAATCTATAAAAAGTCATAGGATAAAACAATGTAACAATAAGGAGATGATATAAAGCAACATAAAAATAAAAGCTTTCCATAAATAATCAGAGCAGTCCCTCAAAATGTTCACAGCAACCCCTTCCTCAACTCCAGTGCAGGCCTTCTGGAAAAGATAAGTTTTCTGATCCTAATATCCTTCAAGATGGCCTATTGTAAAAATGCCTGCTGAATCTGATCATTGCTTTACATTTTTGACCATCTGGTTGTGTTGATGATTTGTCTCTAAAAGAGATGCCCATTCAAAATTGTGATCAAGAAGCTTTGATAGATAAGAGACAGCTATTGAAACTGTGATAAAATTGTCCTTTCAATCAGCACACCTTGTAGTATTAAATGTGTTATTTGAATCAAAAAATAAACCCTAGGAAATACTGTTTGTAAAAAGGAATTCGGTTCCCCATTTAAACTTTTTTTAAAAAATTGTCCTCTAACATCAGTGTTCGTGACACTGTCAATAAAATTTGAGAAATCTTTGAATGGCATGCAATCCAAAGTTTGATTTGGTCTCACTTCTTTCTTTGAAAATCCCACATTCAAAACTACCATTCAGTGTATTCTGTGAACAAAACACGCTCTATAATGGGGAGCTTCAGCTGTTCATCCACTTGGCATCTAATAATATTGTACTACCACATGCTCATTATGACTCATCTATTTCTACAGTAAATAAAACATGAACACTAGAAATAAGCTTCCCATGTTTGCCAATGACCTGTTTCTGCAGTTCATTAATACATTAATCATTAAACAACTACCATCTATCTGTAATGTATGCAGTAATTTCACCCCATGCACGTAATTAATTAAAGTTTCTATCACACTCTTCACAGATTACGCAGAAGAATACTGATTTTTTTCAGCATCCACCCACATATCACCTTTTAATATACTTTAGGAGGCAAATAATATAAAATAGTATTTCAGTGCTTCCTATTTAAAGCTAGCTGAATTTATTTATTAATATTTTCTGTTGAATATTACAAGATCACAATTATTCATCAGAATATATGTTGCCATAATGGGACAACAATCTAAAATACAAAGGGATATTTTTATCTCTTGATTCCTCCAGGAGCTCAAGATTGGACACATGATTTCTTTCATTTGTCTCAACAATTTCATTAGTATGTTGTCGAAGGCTTTCACGGCCGGAGTTCATTAGTTGTAAATTTTCTGGGGTGTATGGCTGTGGTCTTGGCATTGTAGTACCTGATGTTTCACCAGCAGTTGTGACAGGCATCCTCAGAGGTATAACACAAAAAGATGGAGTACTCTCTGTGTCAGTGAGAAGAAAAATGGTAGCCAGGTAATTTATATCTACTCAGGAAGGTGGGGGTAGGGCTGAGTCATTATCTTAACAACATCCACCTGGAACATACATTTCACCATGGAAAAAGAAATTGAGGGTAAACTCCCATTTCTAGATATCATGGTCATCCACAAAGCTAACCTTCAATTAGGTCACAAGGTCTACAGAAAACCAACTCACGCGGATTGTTATTTACACAAAAACTCCAATTATCACCCTCAGCAAAAAAGGCATAATCAAAACATTAGTAGACCGTGCAAGATGGATATGTGAACCGCACTTTCTCAACGATGAACTAAATCATCTAAACCACACAGTTCAAGCAAATAGCTACTCCAAGAATGACATCAGAAGAGCGATTAAACCAAAGGTAAAAAAAAACAACTGAGGAAAAACAGCCTCCTACAGGAAAAGTGTTTTTGCCATAGGAATCATTGATCAGATGGAAAAACTTATGAAAAAACACAACCTACAAACAGTATTCAGACCCACCAGAAAAATACAACAGATGATACGATCAGCAAAAGACAGAAGAGACCCCTTCACTTCTGCAGAAGTATACCACATACCCTGCAGTTGTGGACAGGTTTACATCAAGACGACACAGTGTAGCATCCAGATAAGAATAAAAGAGCATGAAAGACACTGCAGACTTGGCCGACCTGAAAAATCAGCACTGGCGGAACATAGCCTAACTCAAACAGGACACAGTATCTTATTCCAAGACACTGAAATGCTGGAAAACATATTCAATTACCATGTCAGATTACACAGGGAAGGCATTGAAATTCATAAATTTAAACACAATTTCAACAGGAAAGAAGAGAGTTTAAAAATAAATATGGCATGGTTTCCTGTCCTGAAAAACACAAAATGTTCTACATCTTACAACAGCACTATAGATAAGATTACAATTTCAACAGCCAATCCATATGCAAAAGAACCTCCTCAGGAAAGCTCCTCCATTATCATGTCACAGCCTGGGGAACACCTACAAGATAATGACTCAGCCCTACCCTACCTCCCTGAGTAGATATAAATTACCTACCTACAATTTTTCTTCTCACATCGACACAGAGAGTACTCCATCTTTCTGTGTTATACCTCTGAAGATGCCAGTCACAGCTGCTGGCAAAACATCAGGTACTACAATGCCAAGACCACGGCCATACAGCCCGGAAAATCTACAACTAACTTCATCAGTATATCAGGTTGGGAGATAGTGATTGGCCAAGATTCATCCAAGTAGATCTCATGGATTAGTCCAAAATATTTCCCTGGTTATGTTTTTATTAACCTTTCACTGTTAATACAGTGTTTTTAGTTTTTTGCCAGTAGGGTTGCCAGGTCCTTCCTCGTCGCCGGTTCCATCATCACACATCATTCACACCTGAACTCCAAGCAGCGAATTCACTGCAAAGTCCACCCCCCCTTCTTGCAAACAGCATTTAAAGGGACTCTTTAAATGATGTTTGCAAGAAGCAGGGGCTCACACGCCTGAAATCCAAGTGATGAATTCACCGCTGGGATTCAGGCACAACCCCCCACTTCTTAAAAACAACATTTAAAAGGACCCATTAAATGCTGTTTGCAAGAAGTAGGGGGGCTGCGTGCACCTGAACTCTAGCTGCAAATTCGCTGCTTGGAGTTCAGGCATGCAGCCAATGGCCACCCCTTTCCTCCTTCCTGACCCCCAACCCCCACCTGGGAACTGGCATCCCTATCTGCTAAAGTTGTTCTTATTTTACTATGCTAGTCTGGATTGTTTTTTGATGCAATGAGTGTCAAGGCAAGCGTTGCCACATACCACAGGAGTCAACAAAAAACTCCAACCCCCACCTGTGGACTGGCATCCCTATCTGCTAAAGTTGTTCTTATTTTACTATGCTAGTCTGGATTGTTTTTTGATGCAATGAGTGTCAAGGCAAGCATTGCCACATACCACAGGAGTCAACAAAAATCCATGGTCATGGCTTCACAAGCCTTCTTCAAAGTAGTTGACTAGGATGGCGCAGTGAGCGAGCAGGCATTCTTGGGAACTCCCGAATTGTCTGCTCCCCTCTTTGCTCCTTTGATGCTTTCCCGGCTCACTGGGGGCATCGCCCAACCTCCTGGAGAGAGGAGGGTTAGCAGGAGGCTTCACTTGGTCACCTCCCGCACCTGGCAAGTGTGGGGGTGAGCCGTTTTTTGCCTCGAAGCAGGAGCGACCGAGGGAAAGAAACATGGCTCCCATATTTTTCTTTAGCTGCGACCAGCCGTTTTAAAGACTGTTTCGTTTATGGGATTTTTTTTTTCTTTGATTCACCTTGCAACAAAAGAAACTTGTGAGTACGCAATTGCTCTCTTTACAATCTGTGATGACCCTCATTAAATGACTCCCACAAGATTAGCTCAGACTTTTGAAACATATAAGCAGCCATGGAAAGGAACGGAGCAAGTGATAAGGAAATGGCGTTAATTGCGGAAAAGGAAGAAGACTCAGCAGGAGAAACAATATTAATTAACTTAGAAAACAGTGAACTTGGATATATAACCTTGGACCAATTCAAAGAAATTCTATTTAACGAGGTGTGGCAGGCAGCTGAAGCTGCCTGCAAAAGTATTATTAAGAACCTTCTAAATAAAGACCTAGAATTGAAAAGCAAACAGAAGCCAGACCTGGAAGAGAAGGAGGAGCCCCTGCAATGTCAGCATTCTGTGATTTCAGAGAAAGAGAAAAAAGCACAAGACTCATTTTGTATGGAGACGGAAAAGAAACACTCCCAGATAAAAAGTCGAGTAAAGCATTTTGCAAAGCGAGCCAAGACAGTAGGATTTACAGAAGGAAATGCCCGAAAGCAACTTAATGCAGATATGAAGAAGTGGAGTAAAAAGAAAATGAAAAAAATTCCACAGAAAAGGACTAAGGACTGCAAAGCACATGTGCCAGATCTGATTAAACAGGAAAAACAAGATGGAGTAGGTATATATGAGTATAAAGAGGAGGAGCACCAAGAAATGATCATATAGAAGAGGGCGCTTCAGGAAACAGGGTTGCCATCTGTATTATGTGGTAGCATAATTCTTTTTCTTTTTTATAAACAAAATAAAATATGGATGGTGTTAAAGGACGGAAATGAATGTATTGGACTAAGGCATCTTGATTTATTTTGGAATGATAATAAGAACTTTAGACCTCTGTGCAGTTTAATGGTTAAGTACTTTTGGGCTATCTTCAAAGCTTATTTCTGTTGTTGCTTAAAAGGATTGTTTTTGTTACCATAATACAAAGAAACTAAGTACTGTAAGAAGGATTGGGGTAGTCTATTAATAACTTTTACCTGGAAAAAAAAAGTGGGTGGAAAAAATTACTTTATATCTGACTCTAGATCATTAATTTTGAATATCTGATTTTTGGGGCTTATATGTTTGGATACTCCCCAGTAAATGATTATATACACCTGAGTTATTTTTAAAATTTTAAAATTTTATTTCTAATGTTGTTTACAGGGGTTATTTTGCCATTATAATGTAAAGAAACGAAATAGGACTAAAGCTGTCAGTAATAATTGTTGTTAGAATATATTCTGATTTATTCTGGAATGATAATAAGAACTTTAGACCTCTGTGCAGCCTAATGGCTAAGTACTTTTGTGTTATCTTCAAAGCTTATTTCTGTTTTTGCTTAAAAGGATTTTAATTTTGAATATTTGATTTTTGGGGTTAATTATATGCTTGGATACCCTCCAGTAAATGGCTATAATCACTTGAGTTATTTTTTTAAATTTTATTTCTAATGCTGTTTATAGGGGTTATTTCTGGCATTATAATGTAAAGGAATAAAATAAGACTAAAGTTGTGAGTACTAATTGGTTGTTAGAATATAATATATAAAATATATGGTTAAGATTGGAAAATAAGGTCATAGACCTGTTGGGGCCTGGTTAAACATTCGAGAATTTTTTGCTGAGAAGACTATTGAAAAACTCAGCTGTTGTTGATATCCGTTGAATTAAATAAAAGAAGATAAGGTGATAGGTAATTACTTTAGAATGTAAGTCTAAGAACCTTTATATTTTGGGTTGAAAAGTAGATTGATAGATTATGAGAAATATGCGTTGAGTTATAGTGGAAAATACATAAGATATGAAGAAATATTTTAAAGTTAAGTTTGAGTGTTGCAATGATGTTGAAAATGTAATTTTTGGTTGGGTATTTGTTTGTTTGTTTATCTGTGTTTGTTATGTCTTTAAAATTCAATAAAGAAAGTATTTAAAAAAAACAAAGTGGTTGACTCATATGCCAAATAGTTGTACGTGATTCCAGCTAT
>NW_015160209.1:994840-1061833 GCF_001447785.1 Gekko japonicus
AAGAGCTAGAGAGAGCACACCAGAGACAGAGAGAGAGAGAGATGGATCCCCTTTTCCATTTCAAACAGGTGGGGGGGGAGAAACCTAACAGCACAACTTGCATTTCTTATTAATGAAAGGGACCAAGAGTCCATTAGCACCTTAATGACTAACAAAATCTGTGGCAGGATAAGAGTTTTAGTGAGTCAATGCTCACTTCTTCAGATACAGTTAGAATGTGAGTCCATCTGGCCTTATATCCTGGAGAATGAAGTGATTTCCGACACCAAATAACAATAGCAGGCATTGGTAATGAGAGAAGAAATCTACATCTCAATTCAGTCCAGGAGGATGCAGTATCTTGAACTTCATTATCAGTTGCAATTGAGCAGTCTCTCTTTCTAATCTCCATTTGAAATTACTTTGTAAGAGAACTGCTACTCTTAGGTCAGCAACTGAATGTCCTGGAAGGTTAATATGTTCCCCCACTGGTTTTTGAAAGTTGTGGTTTCTAATAGCAGTAGAAAGAGTAAGAGTCCAGTAGCGCTTTAAAGACTAACAAAATTTGTGGTAGAGTATGTCCTTTCGTGAGTCGCTGCTCACTTCTTCAGACTTATTTCCATTTATTCTTTGCATCCTCCTGGACTGAATTCTTCTGTACCAAAGTGAGACCTAGGTTTCCTGTCTCATTACCAGTGTGGATATCTCCATGCCTACTACCCATATGGATATTACACCTAATCCAATCACACCCACTATTGCCGTTCAGCATCTGAAATCATATTTATAAAGTTTTTATCTCCAGTACCTCGTGTTACATTTTATGGCACACATGGCCCGGCCCGACAAAGTGACAGTTATGTCGGATCCAGCTCTCGTAACAAATGAATTCAGCACCTCTGCCTTAAAGGTACTGGACTCACATATCTGCAGGATTGCCTGTCCTGCTATATTCCACTATGACAGCTCTGAACGTGCCACTCTGCAAACACGTAAAAGGCTGCTATGTCAGGAACTACAGATACAGATTAGCATGTATCTTGGATACAGTCAGGGCTATTTTTGGGTGGGAACACACAGGAATGGAGTTCTGGCTGGCTTCTGAGCCAGCCCCCCCTCCCTTCCCCACCCCTCCCTCGCCAAAAACCCTGCTGTTGCGGTATTTGAGCGTATAGATTTTGTGTCAAAAATGGCTTCTCTTGCATTTCTGAATTTCACCACTAGATGCCTCTGCTGTGCTTCCCCACTAACTGGTCACTGCAGTGCCTTGCTTCTCAACGCTCGCTAAGACCTCTGATTTGAGAAAAGACTGAGCTTGGGGTCCCGTTTAGCTGTGGGACATTTGCCACATACAGTCCTTTTTCCTCATTTTGAGGCTTGGTTTCAGTGTACTAAGCAGGTAGAAGAATTAGGGGTGTGGCCTAATATGCTAATGAGTTTCTGCTGTTGGGTGTGGCCTATTATGCTAATGAGTTCCTGCTGGGCTTTTTCTACAAAAAAAAAAGCCCTGGATACAGTGACTCAAGTTACAGGACAACTAACCTGTCGAGACACTAGATGACCATCTGCTACAACAAGTCGAACAGGTGAGGAGGTTGTACCGCAGTCAACATCTTTCTGTGAAAGCTCCAATGATGCTCAAGCATCAGGGAGTATTGAGTCAGTGGTTGACCAGGAACCCAGCCAAGAACATGTTGACGTGGCATCATCCTGACACAGACCAAAAGGAGCCAGAGCCTAAGGAAGCATCATGTGTCACTCTCTTAACTCCGATATATCATCTAAGCTGAACACTTTTGAAAAATGCCCATTCCAGTTACTTAAAGGAGATGTTTCCATCAACTTCTTCAGTTTGCTGGCTGTGTAGTTGGAACCCGATTTCAACAATTTCTCCCGACAGCAAGGTTCATAGTGTGAATGAATCGAAAACATGGATTCCTCCTACTGAGTTGAATGGACTACTTGGACTTCTATTTATCTTTGAAGGAGGAAACATTGTACTCTATGCCTTGTTTATAGTATTTATATGCACTTATTTTAATGTTGTGACACCACCAACTTTATAATTGTTAAATAGAGTTTATGTGTTTTGGCTAGCGGTTTTTGCTTTTTGGATCTTTGTGATGCTAGGTTTCCCAGCTTTTTGGATTTTCTCCAGGGGAGTTGATCTCTGTCAGCTGGAATTCAGTTGTAAAAGCAGGAGATCTCCAGGCCCCACCTGGAGGCTGGCAACCCTAGAGGAAGGAGAGAGGCAGTCAGTTGGCAAGTGGCTACTCCCCTAGTGGTGCACAAGGCAGTAAGGTGTCCCGGTGATAACCAGATGTTGGAAAGCAGGAGACACAGCAGCAAGGCCTCAGAACTTGGGAGGGAAGCTGGGAGTCCTGGCCCTCCCAGTGGGCAATTCCTACAAAGGCCATGTTGCAGCGGTGGGTGAACAAAGGGAGACAGAAGCTCCTCCAGGTGTTGGAAAAACCTTGGATGGCAGGGTGGAATAGGGCCTGCAGGTCAGAGCAGGACTGTTCCACCACAGAAGCAAACATAATTACTTAGTAGTAGAGAAATAAATAGAGTTCACCTTGGGCGCAAAGGAAAGCAAAGACTTCTTCACTCTTGTTCCTACGGGACAGACTTAAATGGCCACAAAGTACTTAAGCATACAGCCTGTAAGAACTGAATATCTATTTGATCACCATCATATAGCAGTCTCAGCAGAAAAAATGGAATACATAAGTATCATGTGAAGATACACAAATAAGGCCAAAATTTATCTCCAAAGGAACACAGCAGCTCACGGGTACATTAGCAAAAAACTACAAGTCTTTCACTGAAAATGACATTCAGCTGAAAGCTGGTAATTAGAAGGGACACTGACTGCATTCAGATCGCACAACATGCTTGATAAAACTAAGATTAGGCACATATAGAGTTCGTTGCTGTGCTCACACTCTCATGGGATTAAACTTCAATTCAGAATCCTGGTTTCTCGAAAGTAAACTCCAGTTTGCCAAAACACCTGCATCCAGACATTATGGCAACACTGTTTTTTTCTTTCTTTTAAAAAAAATCAGAAAAAGAACAAGGGGGAAAAACTTTTAAAAATCACTCAAAATCTAAAAAATAATTAAAATTTAGAAAAAAAGAATACACACACATATATATGCGTGCGCACACACAGTAGAGAAAACAGCAGTGATGGCAGATCTACACATAAGTTTCTATAAAAAGTTTTCATATATCTAAAAATAAACCCATACGCAATTGTCATCTGTATGGCTTGAGGTCAAACACTTATAAAGTTCTAGGGTTCTCAGTCTACTGATTTACTGGAGTTGGGCATTTATCTCTCCAGTGTTGTAATATAAATCTTTTAGCTGTAGTAGGGCACAGAGGGTCCATTTTTGTTAACCATCAGTTAGCTTCCAAGAGATGGGCAGATAGTTTAAAAGTATATAAGCATCCTCAATTAACATTCTAATACAAAATTGATATGAATAATAAATTCATCCCAGAAAAACTAAAACAGACACATACTGTGAGTTACAACAGTTAGAAACTTTATTCAGCCCTTTGCTGAAGAGTTACTGTGGTGTCAATCATATCCTAAATACATTTTTTTGCTCAGTGTCACAATTTAAGATCCATAGAGAGATCATTTCTGAAGAACCTAGGAGAAGAGAGGTGGATTAAGCAGCCCCTCCTATACCTATTCTCAAGTGCCCTGCATCTCCCAAATTAGCATTATGAAGGAGGCACGTGTTTCTACTGTAATGGCTAATCTGAACAAAATGAACCCAATGGAGCAAATAAAAATGTAACAAGAGCGGTATACGTCCTCTTCTGATGTATCACTAGGTGCTCATGCAATTCTTTTAATCATATGGTAACTGTATCTATAGGGCAGTTATTATTGGTTTTAGCTTATCTTTTTATCAAGCTGATTCTATTAGATCCTGAATTCCTGTTAAATTCTGCTCACATAACACACATAGACATCTAATTCAAAGATGAGTGAATGCATCACTTCAAAATAGTGATATCTATTTTCTTTGGTTAAAATACTGTAATGGAATAAAAAATGACAATGCAACAAACAATGTTTTACAAAGCCTAGAGTAGTGATAATAGACTTTGAAAAGAGGAAAGGAGACTGTGCAATCCTAAACAGTATTTGTATGGGAAACCACTCAGGAATACTAGGGTCGCGATGCAGAGGAAGACAATAGCAAACTACTTCTGAATGCCTCTTGCCTTAAAAACTCTACCAGGTCACCATAAGTCAGCTATGATTTGACAGCAAAAAAAAAAAGGGAGGAAACAACTTCTTTCCAAATAAGAAGTATGCTAAATTAGAAGTGGATGACACTTCAAAAAGTTTGAGAGCCACTGAACTATTCCAAAAAGGCGATCTTACTATATTAATGAATCTAAACATTAACAAACAAAATGAAACCAAATCCAAACCTCAATAAAATGTCTGTGTACATCCTGATGAGTTGCTACACCGTGAAAGCACAGGAATGGATAGGCCAGGAAAGAAGAGTGGTGGCAGGTCACATACTGACTATGTGTTGTTTACCCCTTGCATTGCTTAATTAAATGCAGCTACATCTTAAAACTAGCTACATTTTAATGCTATTTACTGTGCAGCTTCTAATCCTATCACAAGCTCCAGAAATAATATTCATGACTAAATCTCTTGTATTTTTTAGTATCTTCAAATGCAACTTTGGCCCCGGTCACACAGAGCATTAGCCACGCTAGAGGGACGGAAGATAGGCAAATTTTCCGGGCGCGATCTCACCGCCACATCTGGGAAGCATAGAGCTCCCATGGCTCTTCCCGTGGCTCACCTCAGGCTTCCCGCTGAAGACGCGAGGTAAAAAACTAGTACCTTGGAGGTACTAATTTCCGGAAACCGCGGGGCAAGGGCGGGGGTTTAATCGCGTTTCCGGTGGCATTCGGCATCCGCCCATGCCCCATTGCGAAAAGGTGTGTGTGGGGGGGTTCCGAAGTCTGCAGGGATGCGCACAGGCACCCAACGGTGCATGCGCATACTTCAGGTTAAAAAAAACAAACACAAACCCGTTTGCCGTGCCGCGCCGCTTCTTTGGTGCGTTGTGTGATCAGCACCTCCCCCCTAACCACGGGACCTCGACGGGACCGCGAGGGGACGTCTGATCATGCAGTCGCGCGTTATTTCGCTGCGGGGCAAACAGCCATGCCTCCCCCCCACAATATCCAGCCCGTGTGACTGGGGCCTACATTACACTTCAGCCTTTAAATGCTATATAACATCTAAATACTTTGTTTTACCAGCTTTACAAATTTATTTTAGAAGACTCTTTTGACTGCCAATAACAGTAGAACTAAATGTACATTTTTCAGCAGTATCATTTTGCTTTATTCCTAAAAAAAAGTTTTATTTCTGTGACAGTTTCCATATGAAATATATAATGAATACATGTTCTAATAATTTATATAACTGTTTCTCTCTTAAATGCAACTTTGTTATTATGCATGATTTGCCCATCAGCGACCACATTCTTATTCTATTCTTATTCTCATTTATCAAGTGTCATTCCTTATTTTTTTAACATTCTGTCATTGCCTACAACTGAAACTTTATTTACTTTGTTAATGTATTGGGGGGTGTCTCCCCCATGTTTTGGCCTCATTTTTTAATCACCATTGCTAAAAATGCTGGCAGAAAGGACGTCTCCACATTGCTGTACTCAACATTTAAAAGAACACTGTGCTGTGCTTCCTACATTACACTGAAGTAGAGGTACAAGTTCTCCTTTCACTAGTCAATCAATTCTCAAAGGGGGTGCTATTATCAAGAACAAGGAGGCTCTATGGTGCTTGTTAGACTTTAACAAGAACAACTCTTTTCTTCTCTGTCCAGTTGTCTGTCAGGAAAGGCAGCCCATGACTCCAAGCCAGGTTCTGCTGCTGCCCAAACACTACTGTCTGCTACTTCTAGCAGTGCACGGGATTTCTTGGATCTCATATATGTATGTTACCACAAAAGGGGTGCCAGCTAATAGGGGGTTTCTATATGTAAACTGTAGTAGTAATCCCTGCCAGTGATGGGGGATTCATTGCCATTCTTTCTCCTGAGGTCAAATCAACAGTAGCATGAGCTGGAACATTTCACACACCTCCCTCCAACTAGTGTTCTCCTACGGAATACACAATTGTATACTATACAGTGATTTCCCCTGGTATAGCTTCCTCCTTGAATAAGCCTTACCAAACAAACACATACACACATGTGTCCTAAAATAGAACAGGCTCGTGAAGCACTGCTGAGTAATATATCATTTATTCTCCACACAAAGGAAAAAAACCCAAAAAAAGCATAGCGAATTCAATCTAGGTTTCTGGCACTCCCTCTAACGAATAACAGCCCAAGCCCTGCCTTAAATTTGTATTTCCCACATGCCTTGTGTCATGCACTCAATCTCACTATATGAAAAACTAGCACGTGCATTTGAAATAAACATAACCTGATTCTATAGCCTTTAGAGAACTTGTATGGTATGAAAAGCTAAAAACATCACTTACATTAACATTATTAGCTTAATGGTAGGATCTCCAAAAATGTCCCAATTGCAACATTTTTCCTGAGCACAATATAGATGAATTTCATTCCCCTCACAGCTCGAATTTTTTTACAATTTTGATTACATATTTTTTGTTTAAATCCAATCATGAATAAGTTGGGCAGACAAAGGAAAGAAATATGGGCTTCTAATTAGAAAACTATGCAAAGAATTTGCGTAACAAAACCCAAGTACATTCTTCTTTTTATCTTCTCCACTGCATCAGAAATTACATTAATTAGCCTCAAATAAAAGTTTCTGATTATACCAAATCCTTATTACAGCTCTGCATCTAGTTCAAAGAGCAAGCCACCATCAGAATACGGACAATCTATATGGGAATAATATTTCCAGAACAACAACAACAAAAATTAATCTGCCCCCAAAGTTAGATGTGCTTTTGGTGTTCTACATTATGGTTCACTGATTGCTGAAAACTTTTGGCTGCTATAAATTAAGAGAACTTCTGCATCTCATCATAACATGAAAACTGTTATACAGGGACTTCTTTGAGGAGTCTGGGCTGATTGCCGTGCTTGTGTTCGTGACTAAAACGGCATGCACCTATCCCATCCCCCTCTCCCAAGATATTGCTAACGTCTTGTATAGCTTTCTTTGCTATACAGAAGAATCAACTTTCTCCATTAGCCACAAGAAAGGCATTCAGCATCTTCCACATGGTCACCTGCATGCTCTTCCACTGATGCCTCAGCACCTGTTTTCTACGTCACTTTGAAATTCAGCCTTCCTTCACTGATATGAAGAAAAGTTAACCAGCTGATAATATCTTTGACTTAACTTTGATATTAATGCAGTAATATACATCTGTTTGATCATGTTCTTTCTAAGGAGTTCAGGCCAGTATACATTGTCATCTTCACAACAGCTCTGTGAGGTAAGTTAACATGGAAGTGAGTATCTAGCCTAAGATAATCAAGTGAGTGTCATGGCTGAGACAGGAACTGAACATGCAGCTTGTTCTAGGGGTCCCCAATGGGGTGCCCAAGGGCATCATGGTACCTGGCAAGTGTTTTTAGAAAGTGGGTAGAGTCAGGTGGGAGTTTTGTCTAGCAGAGCTTCTGATTTGCCTTTGGAGTTCAGATTGGTTGCACAGATTTTTTTTTAAGTATTGCTTTGGCAGCAGCTGCCACATTCAGTCAATGTGTGACTGAAGGTAAGCTATTTGCATCCAAAAATGAAAATAAATTTAAAAACTATATGTTCATTTTAAAAGCAGGCTATTAAACCAATCTTCTGCCTGAAATGTTGAAGATTTACTGTTGGAGTTATGCATAACCTCATTCCCTGAGATTTTGTGGTTGGCTCAACCTCCTGCAGCAGTCATTTTGTGGTTGTTCCTAGCATCCTGTGTCTAAGGTAGCCAGGTCCCCCCTGGCCACCAGCAGGGGATGATGAAGAAGAAGAGAACAGATTGGATGTATACCCCACCCTTCACTACCCGAAGGAGTCTCAGAATGGTTTACAATCCCTTTCCCTTCCCCTCCCCACAAAAGACACACTGTGAGGTAGGTGGGACTGAGAGAGCTCTTAAGAGAACAGCTCTGAGAGAACTTGTAACTGACCCAAGGTCACACCAGCAGCTTCATGTGGAGGAGTGGGGAATCAAACACAGTTCTCCCAGGTTAGAGTCCGTGCTCTTAACCACTACACCAAACTGGGGGTAGGATTTCCAGCTCCAGGATGGGAAACTCCCAGAGATTCAGGAGTGGAGCCTGGGGAGGACAGAGATCTCAGTGGGGTACAGTCATGGATCAATCAGAAGAGAAGGACTCCTCAGGTGGAGAGGACTCCTCGGGAGAAGAGGAGGCCTGTGCAGCCAGCTCTGAATCAGCAGAATCTGGCAAGCAAGAAGACAAACTGCAGGCTAGTCAGAGTTCACAGCTGACAGCTGATACAGAGCCACCAGCACCTTCCAGCACCCTTCCAAAAGACGAAACCCAGGTGGTGATTACCAACCCTCCAGTTTCACCCACACCCTTTGAGCACCAGAGATGACAGCTTAGAATGGAGCTCCAGGAGAGAAGACAAAGTGGATGTCTCCTGGCCTGATGTCAGCTGCTGGCTGATGATGAGTAGCTGCAGGGTTACTCCTTAGCAGTTGGCTGCAAGTAAGACCTTCCAGCAGATGCCTATAAAAGCCTGTCAATGAAGACTGGTGGATGTGGAAGGAACAAGTCACCATCTGGTGGACTCTGAGACCACAGCCCCTGATTTTGCTCCTGACTCTGCTGCACTCCAGTGACCTTCAGACCAGCTTTGAATCTCAGACCTGCTTCCTCTTGTGTATGACCTTGGACTGTGAGACTCAGCTTCTGGACCATGCCCTGAATTACACTCTGCTTGATGGTAAATGACCTGGACTGAAATTGACACTGACTCTGGACTCTGGCTGTGCCTATACCGAGACTCTGACAGGTACAATGCCAATAGAGTCCACCCTCCAAAGCATCCATTTTCTCCATGGGAAATGATTGCTGTATTCTGGAGATGAGCTGTAATTACAGGGGATCTCCAAGCCCCACCTGGAGGCTGGCATCCCTACCTATGTCAGAATTCAAAAGGTGCCTGCAGGCTCAAAAAAGGTTGGGGACCTCTGCTCACTGACTGTTCAAGGCAAACTCTTTTCAAGTTGTTATCTTAAATACAATCGCCTCAATGCTGTGCTCCCCATGTGGGCTACAAGATGTTTCCAAGCCCAGAGACATAATAAAGTCTTGGTTTATGGCAAAGTACAGAGCTGTGATGCTCCTGTCCAGGATAAGGTCAACGCTTTTGCTGACCAGTCAGCTGGTAAAGAAAATCCCTTCAATCAAGACCCTTTGGATTTTATCCCCAAGACATCAGGAACATATTAGAAGTAGCTATATTGGGGGTTATCACATAAGACCATATTCTGCACTTTCATGTGCTTTCGTGCCTGATTTGTTCTCCAGAGGAGAGGCAAACCACACTAGAGGAAAGATAATACTTCCCAGTGTACTGTGCAATTCAATTCCCTTTAAGAGACAGCCTGACCTATGCTAGAAGTGGAGGGTTGCTACCCACCACTATCTTGTCTGGTGTCTGCTAAAAGTGATCCTACAGGAAGGGAAACAATGCATTTCTGCTTGTGTAACATACAGAGTACAACTGAGCTCCCCTCTCCATCTAATGAGAGGAGGCTCAGATGAGGGTGATTGCATGAATCTTTTATACTGCAGGTGAACAAGGGCCCAGTTGTACACAGTATGAATTGGGATCCAGCTGTGTTTTAATTAATTATTAGTGTCTGGAAGATCCACTGGCCCATTCACTAGTACATTAACTAAAACGTCTCTTTTTTTGGAGCTTTTGGGCACAAGATATCATTTTATTAATGGCAATGTGAATGATTGTGACCTTATTTTATGGGCAGTATTCACCTCTAAACTCTGGTGTTTCAGAATCATTACCATATTCTTGAAGGAAGTAGAACTCTCCCTCTTCACATTGTGTGGGTTTCACAGGGTACTTCTGAAAAACCTATTACATTAATAGCCTTATTTTAAAATCTCGTAATACCAGACTTAACTTGGTAAATTAATAACTTAACTAAAAAACACCAACAAGAAATATTGATGTACTTATTTGTATTTTCCAGTGAAACTGCCAGCACACAAACAAATTTTTAAAATCCTTGTTCTTTGTTTATCTGTTTGAATTAAGTGGTTTTATAGAGAATGAAAAGGGTACAATTCCTCCCCTTGCTTCTGGGTTAATCAGACTACAGTCACAGTTGTACGTTAGACAAAAGATCTGTTTCCTGTTCAGACAGCGTTATAGTTTGTAGAAAGAAATTAACACACTGGAATACACTGAAACGACCCATTTCCAGGCATTATTCTAATGAAAGGAGAACATAAACAGTGAAGAAATCATTAAAAGGAAATGCAAACAATTATCCACACAGAATACTCTTAAGCATATGGGAGCTCCTTTTAAGGATGTTCAGTAAATTTAAAAACAAAAATTATTTCCCTTTCTAATATTCTAATACTCCTATTGTTACTACTTTGAACAAAAACTAGCAGGCATAAAAGTCTTTGCCCTTGATGCAAACATGTGGAGTTTTAAGAGTTCTAGGCAACAGCAGTAGACAGGATTCGTTTTCAGAGTTGGCAGATGACACAGGGATGTCTGAAAATAGTATTCCACAGCACTGGGACAAGAGACCCTATTCCTGCATAATGGACTGGATCTAAATGAATGCAACGAAACAGCAGCTACCATTCCACAATGCTTGTGCTAAAAGTTCCCATGGTGCAATAATTGGAATCCTATGGCTTTTCTCGTGCTTGTACTTCTGCAAATGAATGGACAAGTTCTTGCACAAGTATATCTTTGGATTTAGTTTCATTTTCTCATGCAGTACTCTAGTCCTGTATTTCTCAACCTGTGGGTCAGGACCCAAAAGTGGGTCATGAAGCCTCTGGAAGTGGATTGTGGGGCCAGGACTCCCTAACAGCCACCCTGCCCTTTCCACTGCTTTTTTGTATTTTGGAAACCAAGATCTGACCCTGAAAACAGTATCCTCCGTGTCATATATTCATCGGTATTTTTTCTTCACTGTGTATACAAGTGCGTCATGTAAAACGTGTCCTGATGGTTACTACAATGAGTTTCTTATAATCTTAGGGGAGATCAGAAAAGTAATAGAGCAGGAGAGGGTGGCCAAAGGCTGAAATTAACTTCCACATGCAAAGCCTATTTATGTCAGAATACCACTTGCTTTGTGTTCATAGTGGGAGCAGCTGCACCCATTCTGTGATGTTTGTTGATTTCTCAAAAACATCCATCCACTGCAGACAACATAAATAGGACACCAATTTGGATTAGAACCGTTGCACATGGGCCACGGCACCGGGGAAGGAGGGAATCCTGTTTTTCAGGAACTAAAATATCCGGGGTCACAGGGAGATGTGTTGTTTGCCCCATTAAATAATTACACACACACTGAATACTTGTACGTGCAGTGTCTGGAAGTGGCAAATAATGCTGCCCCATGGCTTCTAGGCTGTTTCAACTCCCAAAAATGGCACAGCGGGAAGGCAGGAAGCCTTCGTCCCCCTACACCACGGTCCCAATCCCATCATTGACTTGCAGCTATAGTACATCTGCCACTCACTGTTGGGAATTTTTGTAAAGTGTAACATGCAGGGCTTTTTTGGTAGAAAAAGCCCAGCAGGAACTCATTAGCATAATAGGCCACATCCAACAGCAGAAATTCATTAGCATATTAGGCCACACCCCAGGGCAAGCCGGCCCTTGGAGGGGAGGCAGTTTAAATTGCCTTCCCTTGGCTTGCCTGGGTGCCCCGTGGCTGGACAGGAGGAGGAAGAGGAGGAGGAGAAGGAGGAGGAAGAGGAACAGGAGGAGGAGGAGGAGGAGGAAGAGGAGGGGGAAGAGGAGGAGGAAGAGGAGGAGGAAGAGGAGGAGGAGGAGGAAGAGGAGGAGGAGGAAGAGGAGGAGGAGGAGGAAGAGGAGGAGGAGGAGGAGGAGGAGGAGATTGGATTTATACCCCGCCCTTCACTACCCAAAAGGTGTCTCAGAGCGGCTTACAAACTCCTTTCCCTTCCCCCGCCCACAGCAGACACCCTGTGAGGTGGGTGGGGCTGAGAGAACTCTGACACAAACTGCTCTTTTTCAAAGACAGCTGTGCCAGAGCTTGTGACTGACCCAAGGTCACATCAGCAGGTGCAAGTGGAAGAGTCGGGAATCAAACCTGGTTCTCCCAGATTAGAGTCCGCACACTTAACCACTACACCAAACTGGCTCCCCGATCTTTCCAGGGGGCCCCCTGGCCTGCCTGCCTCAGAGTCGCGGGGGGTCGCTCTCCAGGCCTTCCCTCTGTAGTCATGCACACAGAGGTTTTGGCTGTAGTGGGTGTGACCAACTCTGAAGCCAGCCGGAACTCCATTCCTGTGCGTTCCTGCCCAAAAATAGCCCTGGTAACATGTAGTTCTGTCCACAGTAGATCTTAGAGTAAGTATCAAGTGGCTTCGTATGACTAAATCAGTCACTGTACTGGGTTTATGAATGTATAGGAAACAGTGGTAACAAGTATTCCCTCTGACATATCAACAATGCTTTTCAGTTCGCCATATTTGTTGAAAACACTTGCACTAGCCCACTAAAAACTGTGCTCAAATGTAACTTTCATATTAGGTTAAGATTCCTACCAGGTATTCAGCCTAGAATCCACAACACAATCAAAGCCACCAGTAGCACTATTTGTTATAACTAGACATTATGATATTGTATAGTTCCACATCCTTGTTATCTCATGGAGTATTAGTTATATAATCCAATTTTAAATCAATCTAACACAAGATCCCCCAGCACAGTGCCTATGGACACCATGGTGTCTGTCCATTTGCTTCCTTGCCAGAGCATCTCTCCCCCAAAGCAGAGAGCCGATTTTGGCTTTCCCCAACCTAAAATAGAGGATTCTTCAGAACCCATTCAGATACACCTGCCTCTACTGTAAGAGGACAGGTGACTTGGAACCTCCCAACCTTTCATGACTGACTCAGGTACTACCTCGCAGCCATTTTTTGGCGGTGCCCACTCTCCATTCTCAAAATTCCAAGAGTGCTCACAGACTCAACAAGATTGGGAACCCTTGGTCTAACCAAAAGTTGTTACCACATTTTGAAGCAGAGTTTTATTAAACAGATTCTTCCATCTGTCCTAAATCTACTGCCAATCAGTTTTACTGGCTGATATCTCATTCTGCTGTTATGACAGAGGAAGAAAAAAAAATCACCCCATCTGCTTCCTTTTCACTACAAATCTCTCCTTATATATAATTGAATAGTGGGTGCCAAAGTTCTAAAATGCACTCCTTTAGTGTATGGACGCTTGAACTGTCAGTCAGAAGACGCTGGCTGGGTTGACTGGCTGCTTTGTGCAGTCCCGCCCAGTGTTTCAAGGTCTTTTGCATATGGAAGCTGATTGGACTTCACTGCATTCCACACCTCAAACTCACCCCCCTCCCCGCAAGGCAGTTGGAATGTCAGTTGCATATGGAACCTTCAAGGTCTTTTGCATATGGAAGCTGATTGGACTTCACTCCATTCCACACCTCATACTCCCCCCCCCCCGCAAGGCAGTTGGAATGTCTGGTGGTGTGTAGGTCCCAGGATCATGTTTTAAAAGCTGCCTGGGGAGATGGGGACCTCAGACAGGTTACAGTGCCATAGACTCCACCCTCCAACCCAGCTATTTGCTCCTGGGGAACTATTGTTGCCAATCTTGGCCCAGCACCCATCAAACCATTCTCTTCAACCCCCTGCTGTGCAGCACACTTTCCCCTAGGGTTGCCAAACTCCAGGTGGGACCTGGAGATCTCCCACTGCTACAATTGATTTCCAGATGACAGAGATCAGTTTCCCCTGGAGAAAATGGCTGCTTTGGAGGGTAGACCCTATGACATTATACCTGCTGAGTCCTTCCGCCCCCCCCCCGAATGCTGCCCTCTACAGAATCCACCCCCCAAAACTCCAGGTATTTCCCTCCTTAGAGCTGGCAACCCTACATTCCCCTCAATGCCTGTTGGTAGGCAACTAAGCTTGGTCCTGTCACCTACTTTGGCCTTTGGGAGAAAACACATTGGGGCCAGTCCTGATAGGGTTGCCAACTCCAGATGGGAAATTCCTGGAGATTTGAGGGATGGAGCCTGAAGAGGGTGAGGTTTGAGGAGGGGTGGGACCTCAGACAGGTACACTGCCATAGACTCCACCCTCCAAACCAGTCAGTCCCACATAGGGAACCATTGTTGCCAATCTACAGGTGAGGGCTGGCGAGCACTCAGAATTACAACTGCTCTGCAGAAGGGAAGGAAGAAGTCAGCTGAAGTCAAAGGGGCAGATAATGGTAGGTTGATGGTTAGCTGGGAAGGAGATGGGGTTGCCAACTACATGCTGACAAATTCCTGGGGATTTGAGGGGTGGAGCCTGGAGAGGGTGGGGTTTGCAGAGGGGTGGGACCTCAGACAGGTAGAATGCCATAGACTACACCCTCCAAACCAGCCACTTTGTCCTGGGTAACAATTGCTGCCAATCTCCAGGTGAGGGCTACAGATCACTCACAATTACAACTGCTTTTCAGGTAGCAGAGATCAGTTCCTCTGGAGAAAATAGTGGACTCTGTCATTATACCCTGCTGAGGTCACCACAGCAAATTGACACTGTTTGCCCAAAGCCAGAGCACTCCCCCAGAGCCTCTTTCTAGATCCCATTGTATTGCTTTCACAACGGGCTTTACTGCTAGTAGTACTATAAACATGTCCCTCCCGAGCCACCTTTTTTTCCTAAACTGAAAAGCCCCACGCACAATAGCCTTTAATCATAGATAAGGCGCTTCAACCAAACAATCTTACCTTCAACAGAAAAATATAAACAAGAAACACATTAGCCCTGCATTGGATCTAACTTCCAAATAAAAGTCAGATGAAAGAGGTTTTGCAATCTTTGCAGAAACTCAGTAAGGAATTCTTACTTCTCCTAGATGCCAATTCCAGAGCCTGAGCACCAACCTGAAAATCCTAGACATGGCAACTGTAGATCTCACCTTGCAAGGAGAAGATACCAGCTGACTGGGCTGTAAAAGGCATATAATAAAAAATTGGTGATCCTTCAGAAATTTGAACAGCCTACACAGATGTCCACGACCCTTGTACCAGGCAAACAAGTCACCATATGATCTTTTTTAGTAGTCCCCACAATGCTGCTCCGTTCATCAGAGCTTTGAGGTGGAGTGCAGGTTTACTTTATTGTGTGTTATTAAGTTGGGGAGGATTGGGGTTTTAATGATATACATTTTAAATGTGTATTGTAAGTCACCTTGAGCCATGAGAAAAAGTGAGATATAGCTGGGATAATAAATATATAATCTCCCACTGCCAAGAACCATTCTCTATTTCTGCTATATGTATTTATTTACTTAAAATATTTATTAGCTGCCTTTCTACCTTATAGGAACTTGAGGTGGCTTACAGTACAAATGTTAATAAAATATGTAAAAACTACTAATGAAAATCAATAATTTAAAACTGCCAGTAAGTAGAGAAACTGGAAATTGATACAGAATTACTGTTTCAGGACAATATTCTTAATATGGCATGACTTTGATATTTAATTAATGATCAAACAGCAGTTCGTCCTCCTCCTCATATATATGTAATACAGAGCTTCTGAACATGGATTTTTAATAGCTATATAGAACAGCCATTTGATAGACCATTTCTCCATGATTTTGTCTAGTTCCCTTTCAAAGCCCTCTAAGAAGGTAGCTATCTTGTGGTAGTGAATTATAAATGGGGGCACAAACTTCATCACGAACCTAAATTTGTGACAAAAATTTCCGAGTTGTGGTTCACAAACTAAGGTTCATGCCCATACCTATCCATGACCCTCCCACAACCATCCATGAGTTTTTTGGAAGTTTGTGGGGCTTGTGGTGTGAAGTGGAGGGGAGCGAGAAGGATCACTGAAATAGCTTTCATCTAATTCAACCTAACACCGGGGCTGGTACACCCATCAGCTGTTAGGCTGAAATACATGCAAGCCATTTCAACAATCCCTTTTGCTCTCCCCCCTTGGAAGAGACCTCCCTACTGCACGCAGATCCTGGGGCAGAAGAAGCGTCCCAGCCAGGTCCGCGTGAGGCAGTGAGAGACCTCCCTGCCACACACAGATCCTGGGGGGCAGCTTCTCTTGGTCCGCGGTGAAAAAACTTTGAATGTGCTACTATGGACATTTGTTTATCCAATGATAGAGCAGAATACAACCACATCCCTAGGCTCTTTAGAGTCTACAGCTGTAAACCGGACACCATCGAGTCTTGGGAGTGATCCTCCAGCTAGCATCTCAGTCTTTCCCAGCCATATGACCTCCCTCTTGGATAGATTTCTACTTCAGTCAGCTAACCATTGGACTACCACAACCAGACACTGAGATAAGGCCAAGCAATGCTCCCTCTAAGCTGTGGAGTCTTGTGAGCAAAAATTCTACTTTGTGAGCTACTGGCACTAAAGTTGTGAGCGAGTGACTTGACTGCTGCATAAATTAGTTTGCTCTGGAGCCATCCTTCCTGAGCTAAGACAAAAATGTGTTAGCCAGAGGGTAAAAAACTGTGAGCTAGCTCACACTAACTCAGCTTAGAGGGAACACTGGTGCCAAGAGCCCTGCCACCAGTTGCTTATCCAGCAGGAGGGAGAACTGAGTGACATCGGGCATACTGATGGCAATCTCTGCAAGAGAGTTCATACATATGTTAAATGACATTGGAGAGAGGATCGAACCCTGTGGGACCCCACAATTCAGGTCTCATTGGGAAGACCTCTCCTTCCTGATAGCAACCCTCTGAGAGCATTCCTCAAGGAACAAGGAGAATCAACTAAGGGCAGTGCCACTTACCCCCAAGGAGGCAAGGCAGTTGATGAGGACCAAATGGTCAACTGTATCGAAGGCCAGGCTGTACAAGTGTTAGGTAAAAAGGTCAGTAGAAACCCCAGTCATTCCCCCACTCACAAGATCCATGAACATTTATTTTATTATGTGTAAAAATTTCCTCCAAATATGAGTGTCTTGGAAGGGTGGATGGACAGGCCTGCTTCACATGACAAGAATATGAGAATACTGTGATCATCTGTGCAGAAAAATATAGGATAAGATTATTTTTTTAATTCATCAGTCCTCCTTTTATAGATGGGTGATGAAAGAACTTGTTCCAATTAATTTTTGTTTAGGAAATGTAGATTTACTGCCCTGAAATACCTAGATTATTACAAAATAAAAAATTCATTAGACAGCCAATGTTGATATTTTCCAGGTTCTGACTGACCCTAAAGCCTTATGCCTACCATGACAAAAACATTCTTGCAGATAGTTTATTTGATTTTCTTTTATGTACAGGAGAACAAATCAGTCTACCTTGATAAAGGACACAGGTGGTGCTATTGATATTTAACTCTGAGTTAATGAGTGACCATTCAAGTTTTTCCTCACTTTGTAACACAGCAGACAAGTTATAAATGACCAAAGTGAATGGAAGAGATTTTGATTTTCTATGGTAATTGTATCTCAACTTCCTTTCGACTTTACATTTTGTATCAGTAATACAACTAGTCTGTTACAGAGGAAGAGGAAAGGAAATCACACAACCTTATCGGGAAGCACAGGCATCTGAGGTCCTTCCCTCCCTGTTTAAAGCATTTTACAAAATACCATGAAGTTTGCAACTCATTATACAGTCACACATTACTATAGCAGATGATTAATTCTTTTCCTATGAATAAATTTCAAGCTGTTTGGAGTGCTAAGATATAGAACAGATGCTAAGAAAACTAACATGTTAAGAAATCTAAATTTAGTCCCAAACCTTCGGGTGGAACATAAAGGGGAAAATATTGAGAGGTCAAGAAACAGATTGCATTACATTAATTCAGTGCTCCATCTCTGTTAAAAACCAAAAACTAATAGCTCCAAGAAAGCTGCACAGAAGCCCATAGGAACATTGGTCTTGCTTAATTACTTAGGCTGCCAAAGGGACAGAGAAGCTTATACTTGCAGCATCTTTCAACAAGCATGTCTTTCTTTCTAAACTTTTGGAGATTCTAGGATGGCCAACTTTGGGTTAGGAAATTCTTGATGATTTGGAAGTGGACTTTGGGGTAGGAAGGGAGTTCATTAGGGGTGTGATGCAATAGAGTCCATCCTACAAAGCTACCATTCTCTCCAGGGAAATGGATGTCTGTAACCTGGAGGATCATTTGTAATTCTGCGAGAACTCTAGATGCCACCTGGGGATTGACCTGGCACAAGCCATGAGTTACACAGGAGATCATGCAGTTCTTTGTATGCAGTCATGTGCAGGTTTTATGCAAAGACAGGCAGCTTTGAATATTAATCCCAACACTGGCCTTAGAAGAACAAAACAGGATCTCTCTGATCCCTTCTGAAAATGACACAAAATGAAATTATCAACAAAACAAGCAGTAACGCAAATAACATTATCGTGGGAAATAACCATGCAAACACTCTGACTAATCCAAGGTGAATCACTGCCTGCAGATATTCACAGTGCAATCCTAAACAGCATTACATCCAATTTCCCTGAACCTCATGGCCTTATAAGGATGTACCTTGTTTAGGATTGCTCAGTCAGTCTACTTAGGTTATGGCTGGTGGATGATGAAGAGGATACACAGGTTCCCTTTCTTAGGATCTATCCCACTCTGGTATTTCATCCATAACTCTCAAAAAACCCCACACTTTCCCAATGCAGGACACACCACAATCTGAAAATCACTGGATCACAGTACATGTACACTTACAAAAAAATCAATAATACAGTTACAGAATTAAGGATGAAAAGTGCATTTGATTTACAACATATCCCTATACTACAAACAAACAACAGTTTATAGGAAACTAGTAACTATTTGTTGTATATGATTCTAAGAATGCTATCCATTTCAGCCGCCCTGAGCCCACCGGGGAGGGCAGGGTATAAATGTGAAAAATAAATAAATAAAATAAATAAACTACACAGAACAGGAATACGTATAAATCATTTGAATCAACATCTTGAGATAACTCCTGCCAAAGTGAAAGGAATTTCAGGGTATTCAGTCACTTACCCTTCTTATCTATCTTGGGTCACTCAGAGGTCACTATGTTTTTCTATTAGTGTTTTTCTACACTAGAGACAACCACCACGGGTGGTGGGAAAGGGCTGCCAAGCCACAGCTGACTTACGGTGACCCCACAGGATTTTCAAGGCAGATGGTTTGCTATTGCCTACCTCTGCATAGTGCCCTGGACTTCCTTGATGGTCTCCTGCCAAATATTAACCAGGGTCCACCCAACCCTGCTTAGTTTCTGAGATCTGGCAAGATGAGGCTAGACTGAGCTTTCCAGGTCAAGGCGACAACCACCATACAATTTATATAATCTTGAGTCATTCCATGCTTTTCATTTGGGTTGGATTTCAAAAACTATGACCATAGGTAAAATAGCTATAGCAATATTCTGCAGATTATTGTGCAAGAGACTAATTTCACAAGAGTCCATACGCTTATATAACAGGAAGGTTCTGTAGCACAAATGGAAGAATCTATATAGATTAAGTATTACTTGTCTCACACAACACTTTAATGTAAAGAGTAAACACAGTCCTTTCATAAGCACAAAACGCCTTCCTTTAGAAGTAACATTTAAAATAAACACATTCATTCAAAACAAACTTTTTTTTTTCATAACAGCTTTGCATCTTCTTCATTTGCATGAAAAGCAAAAACTGATATTTTATTTGTAGGTTGATTTTCGGGGCTTCAGCCTGCCAGTGGCAAGCTGGCTGGTGGTGGAAGCCCCAACCCCAACAGGCACATTGTGCATTGACATCGTCACCATAGAGTATTGGCCCAAATGCTAGAGCGTCACCATGCGACATCCCCAGGGTGATGATGTCACTTTTGCATGACATTGCGCCAGCAATGTTGCACACAGTGATGTCACCCCTGCCCCCTCCCCTCCCCTCCCAGAATGCTCCCTTCCCACCCCTGCCAGCAGAACAATTGGCCCTGACAACCCTATCTCCAGATGAACTGATCTCTATCGCCCAGCCACCACCTGGAGCTTGGCAACCCTACCTATGGAGTCACAATAAGTCAGCTGTGACTTGATGGCAATATGTGTGTGTGTGTGTGTGTGTGTGTGTGTGTGATCTATGACCTTGGCACCCATCTAGTTCAGCATTCCGTTTTCTACAGTGATGAACCAGATGGTTTTGACAGAAACCAACAAGCATTGCACAAAGGCTGCAGCTGCTCCCACAATGAACCCCAAGTAAATCGCATCCCGAAATACAGAGCCTTTGCATATGTAAGTTGCATCCCATCCTCTGACCACCCTTTCTTTCTTCATTACTCCCTCTGATCACCCCTAAGTTTATAAGAAACTTGCTCTAGTAACCATCAGGACACATTTTATTTGATCAACACGTATATGAAGGGTGGGAGGGAATACCAACTAATATATGACATGGAAGATACTAGTTTCCAAGGTCTCCGTTGTCAAAATACAAAGGAGAACAGGGGAAAGGGCAGCAGCAGCCATTAGGAAGGGTTGGCCCATGGCCCACTTTCAGGGGCTTCACAACCCACTTCTAAGTCCCAACCCAGAGGCTGGGAAACACTGCTCTAGGGCATGTTTAGCTAGAGGTGAAAGATATGGGTTGGGGAGAAAACAAGAAGAGAATTAAGAGAAACACAAAATTAAAGTTACAATATTTTGATTATTTCTTCAATAAAGCCCCTGAGAATGGAGTGGTATTTACTTACAAGTAAATATGCATAGGCTGAGGCTATAGGTGCCTGCACAGGGAAGAGAAAAGGAAGGAAAACAGACACATAGGCAAATGCATACTAAATTAAGAGGAAAATGGAGTAGGGAGGCATGGAAGTTTACAAACATTGGCTTGAGTAGACAGATAAATGCTTGCCTTCGTATGAATAGGTAGATAAGTGGGTAGACTCGCTTTTCTCACCATGGGGGCTGGGCACATTCAAGCAGCCCAAGCTCATACTGACACGTCAATAAGCAAAATGTTTTGCAGGCAAAGCAGAAAAAGCCACTCTGGTAGCCCGCAATATCTCACTTTAACCTTTCACTTGACTAGAAAACACAGGGAATGCTCTTTTACTAGTGCTACCACAGCCTCAGTAAGAGAGCAATGCAGCCAAGAGAAGGTTTAAAGTGAGACAGTAAAGTGAGAAATTGAGACATTTCTAGCTGTTTGCTGAAGCCGATATTACTGGCTGCTTCCTTTCTCTTGCATCATTACAAAACAGAGTTGCCAACTTACTGGTGGGCCCAGGTATCTCCCAGAATTACAACAGTAACCAGCAAGATGACAGGGGGGGGAGGGGCACAGCCCTGCAGGATTTTTGTTAAAATGCAGTCTCCTGTACTTACTGGAAACTCTTACTGGAAGTGACAAAAGGGGAACTCTAGGAATTGCTGGAAACTACATTCCAGAATTTCAAGTTTCGCTTCCAGTAAGAACATCCAGTAAGTACACAAGGCTGGATTAAAAACAACTTTTCTCCCACCTCTGCTCCCAGCAGGGGCAGGCAGCTGGACCAGGGATGGGGATCCCCCACCCCACTGGGGACTTGGCAGCCCTAACTCTCCTGGAGAAAATGGCTCCTTTGGAAATGGTATTTTATGGCACTATATCCCACTGAGGTTTCTCACCTTCTCAAACACTGCCCTCCCCAGGCCCTCCCACCAGATCACCAAGCATCTCCCAACGTGAAGTTGGCAACCCTAGGTAGATCCTCTGCCTACTCTAAAGTCTGAGAGTTCCTGGATGTTGTGGATCAGCCAGACACAGCCAGTCCCAAAGAGGCAGAGGTCTCTGGGGAAGAACAGACAGGAAAAGAAGGTCCCAGCTTGCAGTTCGTTGAGGACCACCAGCTGCAGAAAGCTAATGCAACCTTGACAAGCAGTGACTCACAGTCTAACAGTAGCTCTCCAGTTGTTCAAATCCATGGCCCAGAACCAGAGAGCACCCCACCTCCCACCTCACCTCCCTCGTCCCCAGAGCCATTAGAGCGTATACAAAAGAGGGTCCATCATGAGAGCAGGAAAAAAGACAGAGTGCACAATTAGCAACCCAGAGACACCTGGGTCTAGATAGTAAGGAGGAGAGTGCACACACCTGCATAATGCTACCCAGCTGCAAGGTGGGTGTCTCTCCTATACAAGGCGTAGAGAGGGAGAGATGGGCTGTGGAAGCAACACATCTAATTACTCCTGACCTTGCTGCCAGTGACTCTGCGTTCAGACCATTTTTCTGACTCCTGGACTGTGACTGGACCACAACTCTTGGATTTGCTCTGAACCTGCTTCTGCTGCTGACTCCATGTATGACCTAGGGACTGGACTGTGATCACACTATACTTGATTCTGCCTGCACCTTGGCTAGCTCGCACCTCAGTGGTGCAACTCCACTCTGTGCCCCATCTGCTCCAGGACACTGGGCCTACTATTCTGAGCAATGGAGCTTCCTTGTTATGCTGTTCCAAGCAGACATTTGGATGGTTTGGTCAATGAAAGAACCCTGGGCAGAGCAAAAAACAAGTTCTTGTATTCAGGATGGAGGGATAAGATACTTGAAATTCAACAACTCTTTCCTAAGGAAAGGAGAACATTTACTAATGTTCTCAAGGCTTAATAGATGGTTTTCCAAATCAAAGTACTCAAGTTCAACTAGTACTGAATCTTGAATGCTACTAAATCCATAGAAATGCAATTTAAATAAAACTGTGACTCATAAAATCTTTGGTTTTAGCAATTCTTCTTACTGTTATTCTTTAATTTGCCATAATTTATATTTGTTGCTTGCAGAAATAGTGGTGTGAATCCTGATTATATTATCCATGACAGCAGACAGGAAACAACAACATGAGAAAAGGTATCCTAGCACTGGCCTGCTCCCATCTTGGATAAAAGTGCTGCAAAAATGCAGGGTATAAATATGTTAAATAAACAAAAATGCTACACAAATTGGTCTTATCCCCAGCACGTTCACATGACTTAGTACACACAGTACACACATCATATGTACATACATGAATATACATATGGTGATCAAGCTTGCTCATCCCACACCCTCTGTACATGTGTTCAGAGCACTCTGTGAAAAACCGTGGGAATGTTCAACCTCTATGCATTTTATTATTTCAGAAGTGACACACATCGTAGTGGACGGGGTTGCAAGTACAGTCCCAATCCTGTGACAGGCATGTTCACTACACACATGTAGTATGTGTATAGTCCCACTGTCTTTCACCAAACCAGACATTCAGATAACAGAAGCAGAATTAGAACAAAGAAGACTTGAGATGTTTGTACTGGCAGCATTCAAAATGGATCTGATTCTCTGAAGTTGATCTTTTTTCCTGATTCTGAGTGCATTTAAGTAAGGATAGGGCCCATGGGGGAATTCTGGGAAACAGGTAAGGAGAAAGAATTTGGTAATAGATTTTTTTTTTGTCAATAATATATTAATGTAATCATTTCGTAGCTACAGCTTGGGACAGAAGAGCCTATGTAAGCTTTAATTAACTGATACAAAGTTCTCAAGAAGCTGTGCCACTTCAGTTTATGTATAGGAAATTATATGATTGAGAATGCCCTATAAGTAGGTTTTGACAAGCAACTCTTCACATAAAGTCAGAGTGATATAGCTCTGAGAGAGGACTGCACCACAGCAGCCAAGAAACATTTGAATTGTCTCTGCATGAAACAGAAGGAAAGATTTCATTTGGTTCAAGGCAGAAAGCTCTTGTTTTAATGATAACTGAACTGCTGTAATATGGAACAGCTTATCTTCAGCTTACCCTCAAAGGGCTGCTAATTAGAATCCAAACCTTACAGGGAATATTTTCCTTTAAAAATACAGAATGAGAAATATTACAGAATTTAGCATTAAATTATTAGAAAGTAGAAGCCTTCGGGAGAAGGGTGAGCTATACGTGTAAATAATAGCAAAATAATAGTAAATAATGAATAAAGTGGGACACCAAAACTGATAAGTATGACGCCAAGACTAATAGGATAGGAAGAAGGTATTTAACACCTCAAGCCCTGCTTGGTTTCAGTAAAGAAAGGTAGGCTCCCTTCTCTGTTGTTCACATTTTTAAAATACATTTTTCTTCAAAACCACTAGCAACAGCAGTTTATCCAGTTATAAAGGTAAAGGTAAAGGTTTCCCTTGCTTGAAAGCCAGTTGAATCTGACTCTAGGGGGGCGGTGCTCATCTCCGTTTCCAAGCCGAAGAGACAGCGCTGTCCGAAGACTTCTCCATGGTCATATGGCCGGCATGACTAAACGCCAAGACGCACAGAACGCTGTTACCTTCCCACCGAAGCAGTACCTATTTATCTACTTGCAATTTCTTGCTTTCAAACTGCTAGGTTGGCAGGAGCTGGGGCCAGAGACAGGAGCTCACTCCGTCACGTGTCACTAGGGTCTCAAACTGCTGAACTACAGACCTTCCAGTCTGCAGCTCAGCGTCTTAACCTCTGAGCCATCGTGGCCCTTTTATCCAATTATATAGCACCTTAAAGAGCAAAGATATAAACATTGGGGCAAATATACCATGAAATAAAAGGGCTGGCCTCTTGGCTGCAGTGCTTGCAGTAAAATCTACAAATCATCTGCTTAAGTCTACCGATCTTTAAAGTGCCCCCAAACTCATTGTTACAACACACTAACATGGCTATAATCTGTCACCAGTTAATGGAGAATCTTAAATTTTAGATGCATATTACAGATATGATTATAAATCCTGAGCAGGCATTTTCAGGAGAGCCAGTTTGGTGCAGTGGTTAAGTGTGAGGACTCTAATCTGGGAGAACTGGGTTTGATTCCCCACTCCTCCACTCGCACCTGGCTGGATGACCTTGGGCAAGCCATAGTTCTGACACAACTGTCCTTGAAAAAGAGCAGTTTCTGTCAAGAGCTCTCTCAGCCCCACCTACCTCACAGGGCGTCTGTTGTGGGGAGGGGAAGGGAAAGGAGTTTGTAAGCCGCTCTGAGACTCCTTTGGGTAGGGAAGGGAAGGGCTTTTTTTGTAGACAAAGCCCAGTAGGAACTCATTAGCATAACAGGCCACACCCAACAGCAGAAACTCATTAACATATTAGGCCACACCCCTGACAGCACAGCTCATTAGCATATTAGGCCACACCCCACATTACCAGAAGTCTGGTCATCCAGCCACACCCACCTTTTGCTTCTTATTCTGTTTACCTTGTTTGTTGTCAAAACCCAGGGCTTTTTTTGTAGCAGGAACTCCTTTGCATGTTAGGCCACACATCCCTAATGTAGCCAATCCTAATGAGTTTCTGCTGTTGGGCGTGGCCTATTATGCTAATGAGTTCCTGCTGGGTGTGGCCAACTCAGGAGCCAGCTGGAACTCCGTTCCTGTGCGTTCCTGCCCAAAAATAGCCCTGGGGAAGGGTATAAATCCAATCTCTTCTTCTTTTCTTCATCTGTTAGGGCTAAGACTCCCCAGAATTTACATTTTAATTTCCTGTTTACTAGATCCAGGACATGGAATGTGTTCATGGTTTAATGTGTTTTTTCAAAGTAAACAAGACTTTGTTTTGAGGAATCTTAATTGCACCTGATATATTGAGTATTATTGCTAGTCCTGGTCTTAGTCTTGCAGTATGATCTGCCAGCATTAAATACAGTAGCCAAAATATTATTCTTACTTGAGGAACCAGTATATTGTATTCTGTCAGCCAATCCACAGCACAAGTTACCAAAATTTCCTTGGCAGAGCTGAGCCAAGATTGAAGCCAAATATCCTTCTAAAGAAAAGAAAAGAAAGGAGACAGGAAGGAGGGGAAAAAATCCTGAGGAATCAGAGAGGCTGGAAAAGGGCATGACCAATGTAAAAGGGACAGGTGAGGCAGAAGTATAGTAGCAAAGAAAGAGTTAGGTGTCATGGGTTCCTCCCGCAGGAAGACAGATTTAACCTGTGAGTATTCTAGAACTTGGAATTGACAATGTGAAGGAATAATTCCTATTTCTATTCAGCATTTAGACTATCTCCAAGCCAAAACCAGAATGATTTGGTAGCCCCTTCATGTATGACAAACAGCCTGAATAGACCAGCTTAGCCTAACCTTGTCAGAATTTGGAAGCTAAGTGTGGTTGGCCACAGATAGAATTTGGATGGGAGACCACCAAGAAAGACTTGGGTTGCCATGCAGAAAAAGGCAATGGCAAACGTCACTGTTCATCTCTTGCATGGAATGCCCCATGGATGGGGTCCCCATGAGTCAGTTTCAACCAACAGCATATTCATCTTCTTCATGAATAAAATTTTCCTACACTGAGAAAGGAACAGGTTACTCTAGTACTACCTGTAATCCTTAACAAGGTAATTCAGGTGGCTGGAAAAGGTTCCAATTCAACAATCTACACATGCCCAAGCAAATAATTCCCCAAAAAATGTTTACAAATAATTTTCCCTTTTAAGTATGAACAGTTGTTATAATGATAGATTCACGTGGGTAGCCATGTCTGTCTGAAGCAACAGAACAAAGTTTGAGTCCAGTGGCACCTTTAAGACCAAGCTGCAAGTAGAGGAGTGGGGAATCAAACATGGTTCTCCCAGATTAGAGTCAGCGCACTTAACCACTACACCAAACTGCTCAATCACATTTATCAAGATGGCTAAGAGTGAAAACAGACCATTATAAAAAGAGAAAAACAATTAAAACAAAAATTAAAATACATACGTAAAGACACTGTTGTGTAGCATGAAGAACCAGGACACAGCATGATTATCAGCTCATCATTTACTAGCACACACAACAGAACAAAGAAATACCGGCCAGGCAGTCAACTATATACAATCCCCATGGCCCACCCCCAGGTCCCATTGGAGGGGTTAAACTTCCCATCAAGGTTCCTATTGGTGCCCACTAGAGGTTTCAGGATCCTAGTCCCTATTGTTCTCTGAGAGTCTAGCTCTGCTGTAAATCGCTGGCGCCTAGAGGTGGTCAGCGGACATAACAGACACAGAGACAGCACATAAGACAGGACAGTGGGGAGGGGACACTGAGGGAAAGCATTTCACTTTGCGGCTAAATCTCAAAAGTTTAGAAACCATGTGACTGGGTTCAAGGAGGGAGTTCCATAGATGAATGGTCAGAACAGAGAATGCCCTGACTCTGTTAGCTGCCCACCTCACCTCTAAAGGTGAGGATATACTCAGCACAACCTTTCAAATGTTCAGGACTTTGGATTCCCTGACCCCAGACTAGGGCTTTAAAAGAAAGAATTAGTGCTTTTATTTGTGTCAGGAAACAAATTTCTAAAAACTCTTAAAATACTAGTTTGAGATGAGTTCCTTCTACCTTTTGTACTCCTGCTGCTGTATTTCTAATCAACTGTAGTTTCTGAACACTCTTCAGAGGGAGTCTCACACAGAGCATGTTACGGTAAATCTAATCTGGATGTGATCAAAGCATGGGCAGATTGTGCGTTTCCTGGAAGGGCCACAGTTGGAAAGCCAACTGGTTGGTCAAAGTTGCTTCATGCCACAGATGTCTGTCTACATAGCTGAATCTAGTATCACTTCCAAGCTGCATACCTGGTCCTTTAGGTGGAGCGTAGCCTAGTGTCAGGCTGAATCCTAATACCTTGATAGGCTACATCACTAACCAACAGCACCTGAGCACTGCATTGGATGTTTCAAGAACCTGCTTTTCCACAAGTTTGAATACGAGCTTGAGAACTAATTACTGTTTCTACAGATTCAATTTGCGAGGAGAAGCAGCTTGCAGTCTTGTTCAAGCAGTCAGTACAATCAGTAGTCTCAACTATGGACTGGTTCTACCACTTGATTTCAGTAATGGAGTGACTACCTTCCTTCCCAACCAATACAGACTTTTATGTCAGCCAGAAGAAGGAAGCATTCTGTAGTGAAGAGAAGCAGTGATGGAATACGAGAGAGGGACTGGTTAAGAGGATAATATCTTTGTAAGTTAAAAGGTAACCAGAATAATGGACAAGTTTGGCCTTGGGGAACAAAATGAAACCAGGCAAAGGTTAACAGAGTTTTGTCAAGAGAACACACTGGTCATAGCGAAACCCTCTTCCAAGAACCTAAGAGGCAACTCTACACATGGACATCACCAGATGGGAGATTGACTATATCATTTGAGTCAAAGATGGAGAAGCTCTATACAGTCAGTAAAAACAAGAGCTGGAACTGACTGTGGCTCAGATCATGAGCTACTCATTGCAAAATTCAGGCTTAAAGTGAAGAAAGTTGGGAAAACTACTAGGCCATTCAAGTTTGACCTAGTTCACATCCCTTATGAATATACAGTGGAGATGAAGAATAGGTTTAAGGGACAGAGTGCCTGAAGAACTATGGACGGAGGTTCGTGACATTGTACAGGAGAGGCAGCAATCAGCAATGCAAGAAAGCAAAGTGACTGTCTGATGAGGCTTTACAAATAGCTGAGGAACAAAGGAAAGTGAAAAGCAAAGGTGAAAAGGAAAGATTTACTCAACAATGCAGATTTCCAAAGAACAGCAAGGAGAGATAAGGAGGCCTTCCTGAATGAACACTGTAAAGTAATAGAGAAAAACAATAGAATGGGAAGGACTATAGATCTCTTCAAGAAAATTGGAGAAATCAAGGGAACGTTCCATTCAAAGCTGGCCATGATAAAGGACAAAAATGGTAGGGACCTAACAGAAGCAAAAGAAATTAGGAAAAGATGGCAAGAATACACAGAAGAACTATACAAGAAGGACCTTAATGTCCTTGACAACCACGACGGTGTGATCACTGACCTCGAGCCAGACATCCTGGAGTCCAAAGTCAAATGGGCCTTAGAAAGCATTACTAACAACAAAGCTAGCAGAGGTGATAGTATCCCAGCTGAGCTATTCAAAGTCTTAAAAGATGATGCTGTTAAAGTGCTGCACTCAATATGCCAGCAAATTTGGAAGGTTCAACGGTGGCCACAGGATTGGAAAAGGTCAGTTTACATTCCAATCCTAAAGAAGGGCAATGCCAAGGAATGTTCAAACTATCACACAATTGCATTCATTTCACACGCTAGCAAGGTCATGCTCAAGATCCTTCAAGCTAGGCTTCAGCAGTACGTGGATAGAGAACTACCAGAAGTACAAGCTGGGTTTTGAAGAGGTAGAAGAAGTAGAGATCAAATTGCCAACATTCACTGGATTATGGAGAAAGCAAGGAGTACCAAAAAAACCATCTACTTTTGCTTCATTGACTATGCTAAAGCCTGTGATAGTGTGGATCACAACAAGCTGTAGCAAGTCCTTAAAGAGATGGGAGTACCAGACCACCTCACATGTCTAAAAGTGAAAGAGGAAAGTGCAAAAGTTGGCTTGAAACTCAACACCAAAAAAACTAAGACCATGGCATCCGGTCCCATCACTCCTTGGCAAATAGAAGGGGAAGTTATGGAAGCAGTGACAGAATTCACGTTCCTGGGATCCAAGATCACTGCGGACGGTGACTGCAGCCATGAAATTAAAAGACGCCTGCTCCTTGGGAGGAAAGCTATGGCAAACCTAGACAACATAATAAAAAGTAGAGACATCACCCTGCCAACAAAAATCCGTATGGTCAAAGCAATGGTATTCCTAGTAGTAATGTATGGCTATGAGAGTTGGACCATAAGGAGGGCCGAGCGCTGAAGAATAGATGCTTTCAAATTATGGTGCTGGAGAAGACGAGAGTCCCTTGGACTGCAAGGAGATCGAATCAGTCAATCCTAAAAGAAATCAACCCTGACTGTTCCATGGAAGGGCAGATAATGAAGCTGAAGTTTAAATACTTTGGCCACCAAATGAGCATTCACTGGAGAAGACCCTGATGCTGGGAAAGATTGAAGGTAGAAGAAGGGAACAGCAAAGGATGAGATGGTTAGACAGTGTTATCAATGGAACGAACATGAAATTAAGCAAACTCCGGAGGACAGCGGAAGACAGGTGGGTCTAGCATGATGTGGTCCATGAGGTCACAAGGAGTCGAACTCGACTGTGCAACTGAACAACAATAACAACAAATCTTTTTAACCAGTACTACATTACTGAAATTCAGGCTCCAACACAAAACATGCTTACACACATGCAAATCTCATTTAAATCAATAGCTTAACCAGAGACTTTTTTGACATGTTTCTCAAGTCAGTCTCCCAATACATAACATTATATAAAGATGCATAATAAGTCAGTCAATGTTGTAATAAATATTAAACATTTACTATCCTTTATCGCACAGATTGTTTTCCATAAAATACAGCCAAGAAGCAGTCCTTGCACCACTATGCATCAGTAATCACAAAATCTCACAGTTCATAAATACGTGTCATGCTCTTTAAATAAGATTGTTATTCTAAATGGTTTATGTAATTTTTAACATCATTTGAAAGTTTTCAGGTATATCAGCTCTGCAGAAGAAAACTTATCTTGCAACCAGATTCTGTGCATAACAAAAGGTGAAGGACAAAACAATAGAGCATATGAATTAATTTTTTTTATAAAACTATTTTGGTCCATTTATACCTTTTTCATGGTGATACAGAACCCAAGAATTGATGACAAGACTACTTTGCGAATTATATTTTACATCAGTTCTTTAGCTATTGCTGTTCCTGCCAAAAGCCAAGCTGAGATTTTTTTCTTGCATGATAATAAGCAGAAAGTTCACAGATCTCAGAAAAGTAAGCAGGAAGTTTGCTGTTTGAAAGATTTTCCTCTCAGACAGGATGGCGATGGGGGGGGCGGGAGAGGAGAGGAAAACTGTGAGGCCTGTTATGACAGGCACTCCACAAAATTAAGCAGACAACTTGAGATGTGTTTATCCCAAATGCTTCTTAAGTGATGCTACTGATAAAAGATACAATGGGCCAGGAGAGTAATGCAGTGATGTTTGTGTTACCATGCTTCACAGGAAGTTCTGCCTTCAAGCCTTCCAGAAGGTTGCTTTATCTAAATACAAAAGCTTCTCCTACCTAACCCCACTAAACTCTAGGAAACACTGACATTAAAAAAATACACAGTCAGGAGGACTCATTGCTTCAGCTCACTCCATTAGCCTTATGGCCAGGTGTGCTATTATTTTATAAGCAACTGGTAGTTCCTTCAGTTATCAAACAAATTATTACCCAAAGAGGATTTCTGCACTGGAGGATGCAGGGGGAGGAAACAGAGGAAGGGGCAAATGCTACATGTGGCTTTAATATTGAACAGCTGCTATAGATGAGGCAAACCCCCCCCCCGTGGCTCTGCAACCCCCTGCCAGAATACTGTGTTTCAGTGATTACTTTAAGTACAGAGACTGTGGCGCTTTAGGAGCTGCAACTCAAAACTTCACTATACCCCAAACACTCTTCAATCCGCATGTACCTGAAGCAAACCCCATTCAGCACTTCTTAACGCCCAGGGAAATTATCTGGCCTGTGGGAAGTTCTCAAGCACCTTGGCAGATATTTTTAAAACCGCTTAAGTGATAGCTTTATCATCTCTGCACCATATGGAAATCTCCTGTCACCAGAAGCCAGTCATCCTCCAAGCTACCTCAGTACTTTTCAAGTCCTCCTGAAGCTACAGCTTACTTCTTTAGAGAGGGGGAGGGGCAGGGAGTTCACGCCGTTTCTCACGCGGGTCCCTATTTATTGAGTTCCGTCAGGGCATTACCCTCCCCCTCTTTGTGGCTGCTTGTGCACAACAAAGTCAGCAAAGGCATCTGAGGCAAAGCAGAAGGGGGGGTGGGGGTAAACTCACCGACACCAAAAACTCCAGCGTGCCCACATAGTCGCGTTCCGTCTTCAGCAGCTCATTCAAAACGCACACCCTGAGGCGCAGCTGCTTCTCCAGGTCCTTCCCGCTTTCTCCTTTTCCTTCACCTTTGCTTTCTTCTGTCATTGTCCCACCCCAGCCCACCCGGTCCCCAAAAAGAAACTTCTCACTTTTCCTCAGCTCCCCTCCTGTTTGTGAGGCGACAGGCAGGAGAAAGGCTGGTAAATGCCTCAGGGTTTCCTACACACGCACACACGCACTAAAGTTCAGAGAGGACAACAAAAGAGCCCTCTCAGTTCCATAGTAGAAGTTGCAATTCTGAGGTTCGCAGCCTTTTCAGCTGACTCCCCTCACGCTCCCACTGCTCAAGAAGTAAGACGAAAAGCAGTGGAGGTTTTTTTTTCCGCCGACTGTCCTTTTCCAGTAAGGAAGGGAGACCCAGCCTGAAGGAAATGAGTGGTCACCGGCTCCTTGCTCGCTTTGCATAACTGAGAGATTTGGAGGCTTCCAACAGCAGCAGCAGCACTTGGCCATTAATCAAAAGCTTTTGTGTCCATGTGACTCCGACCCCTTTCCCTCCCCTGCGCCAAAACTCAGGAAAAAGCAAAGGAAGCACAACCTTGGGAACGCTTGCGTGCCAGCAACTGCTTGTTTCACACACAAGCTTGTACGGTTTTACTTTGTTCAGGGCTAATTGGAGATCTCCCAGTTGAGAGGCTGCTGCTTTAAACTGTCCCAAACGAGCTAGACTGCTGGGATTCTGGCCCAGGCTTTATTGTTCTTTGAGTCCGGCCTCCTACCCACAGATTTCTACGTGTACCAAGAGTCTCTTAGAGAAACAATTATTAATTGGATGTGTATGCATTGGTATCTAACAAGTATGCATCATTGTCCATGTATACAAAGTTCAGTTTTCTTACTAAAGAGTAGGTGTAGTTCCCATTTGCCAAGCCATAGAAAAACAAGAATTCAAACTCAGAAAGGCTGTGTTCACATCTGTCACAGCGACAGGAGCCCTCTGCAGATTAACAGTTGTCTTCACCTGGTGGAGGAGCTGTGGATCATGTTGGTTGGCCCTGGCACTGTACCTGATTTCCATGTGTTCATAGTTGCATGTGTATAGGCCTCATGTACACCTGAACACATTTTGTTCATGTCTGGCACTCATGCATCTTCAGCTGCTCATTCATAAACATGGAAAATGGGCATGCTAGGGCAGCAGGGCCAATATTGCCCTATGTATACAGTAGCTTTATTAGTCCACAGTAGGCTGGGAGGGTATATAAATATACATATTGAAACTTTGTTGGTTGTACTGATTCGCTTTGAGTCCGTGTGAAAAAGGTGGACTATAAATAATGTAAATACATTTGTTTTGACATCACCAGATGACCATTCCAGAAAGATGAGACACAGGTCTTCAGAAAACTAGTTGAGAAAGAAAGAAATGTTTGTTTTCACTTTTTTGTTTTTTGCCATCAGGTCATAGCTGACTTATGGTGACTCCATGGGGTCACCATCATGGGGCTTTCGGCAAGAGACATTCTGAGGTGGTTTGCCATTGCCTGCCTCTTTGTCAAAACCCTGGTACTCCTTGGTGGTCTCCCATCCAAATACTGACCGGGGGCAACTCTGCTCAGCTTCCAAGATCTGGCTAGCCTGGGCTATCCAGGTCACAATCAATAGAGAAGCCTTTTCGTACATTGCCATTACCATTTCCTGCACAGAGATTATTGTGCATATAGCCTCAAAATGTGGAAAAAATTGTGATAAGCGTCATATATTGCAATATACAATATGCCACAATATTGCTTAATATTTTTTGTTGTGGCATAAGCTTGCATGATAACAAACAAGACCACGGTGTAATGTAACCAACAAAACAATAAATCACCGTGTATGAGTATACACTATAAGCAAATATTTTTATATAATGCTTTTGAAATTAAATTGTCAGCAAAATTACAACTATAACAAATTAAATGCAATCTTAGGCTTGACAGTACATATAAGACACTACAGTATAATTTTAGACAAACAACGGATATCTAGTATAAGTCCGTTTACGAATCCTTCTTCAGGTTTGTCGTCTGTATTTCTTATCTTCAAACAAATAAAGTGCTGCAAGCATTATTTCACAATGTAAATTTCATATACAGTTTTTTGTACGTTTTCACGCTTAATCATTATTTCACAATGTAAATTTCATATACAGGTAGCTGAGCCAAATATCACATTGTAGACTCTGTCACATGAGAGCATGATAGGAGCTCCCCAGTCACCAGATTAAGCGTGAAAACGTACAAAAAACTGTATATGAAATTTACATTGTGAAATAATGATTAAGCGTGAAAACGTACAAAAAACTGTATATGAAATTTACATTGTGAAATAATGCTTGCAGCACTTTATTTGTTTGAAGATAAGAAATACAGACGACAAACCTGAAGAAGGATTCGTAAACGGACTTATACTAGATATCCGTTGTTTGTCTAAAATTATACTGTAGTGTCTTATATGTACTGTCAAGCCTAAGATTGCATTTAATTTGTTATAGTTGTAATTTTGCTGACAATTTAATTTCAAAAGCATTATATAAAAATATTTGCTTATAGTGTATACTCATACACGGTGATTTATTGTTTTGTTGATAAGCTTGCATGAGTCAAAACTCACTTCATCAGATACATAAAGTGCTGCATTTAGTTGGCAGAGAGATTTCTACCCAAAACTGCTATCACCAGCTGGGTGTATATCACATATTTAAATGTTAATCTACATGAAAGCAATTATAACAAGTGAATCAGCATCAGGACTGCAAGACACTCTATGTTGTCCTAAAGAAAGTTAAAGGAGCTGCGGTGGCTCAGAGGTTAAGACGCTGAGCTGCAGACCAGAAGATCAGTAGTTTGGCAGCTCGAGACCTGAGTGCCGCATGACGGAGTGAACTCCCGTCTCTGGCCCCAGCTCCTGCCAATCTAGCAGTTCAAAAGCAAGAAATTGCAAGTAGATAAATAGGTACCACTTAGGTGGGAAGGTAATAGCGTTCCATGTGCCTCAGCGTTTAGTCATGCCGGCCACATGACCACGGAAATGTCTTTGGACAGCTCTGGCTCTTCGTCTTGGAAACGGAGATGAGCACCGCCCCCTAGAGTTGGATTTGATTACCTTTCGAGCAAGGGAAACCTTTACCTCTTTAAAGAAAGTTACATCTTCTAAATCCATTGAAGTTTGCTTAGGATGAATATATTAATGTACCGAGAATCTAATGTATTCTTCAGGTCCAATACCTTCTCAAGGTGAACAAAGCAAGTAATATAATCCTATAGGTATGCAGAGTAAAGTATTAGGTGAGTAGCTATACTGAGCAGTCTAGTACAAGAGTTCTTTAAGTCAGTGGACTCAAAAGAGTGTAACTTGTTTTGGAAATGAAGTGTAACGTATTTTAGAGCTGAGAGAACTCAAATAGCTATTACCATCCATCAGGGTGTTCTTAAAAGATGGAGCAGCATGGCCAAGAAGCTTTCCTGAAAGTAAAGACTATGTACCTTCAAAGTTGTATCGCTCTAGATCACTGATGTTGATAGTCAATTTCCTAAATATAGAGTACTGTCCTGGCAAAGTGTGATCAGTATGAACTCAGCATAGTAGGTGGGGGAAGAATAGCATAGTAATTTCCTCACACATAACCAGGAAACTTCTCACCAATGCTACTGAGGCCCCGTTCACACGGAGCATTTGCTGCACTGAAGAAGAAGAAGAGATTGGATTTATACCCCGCCCTTCACTTGGAGTCTCAGAGCGGCTTACAAACTCCTTTCCCTTCCCCTCCCCACAACAGACACCCTGTGAGGTGGGTGGGGCTGAGAGAGCTCTGACACAAACTGCTCTTTTTCAAGGACAGCTGTGCCAGAGCCTGTGACTGACCCAAGGTCACATCAGCAGGTGCAGGTGGAGGAGTGGGGAATCAAACCTGGTTCTCCCAGATTAGAGTCCGCCCACTTAACCACTACACCAAACTGGCTCTCTGAAGGCACGATCATCCCGCGGATTTTCCGGGTGCGATCACACTGAAACATCTGGGAGGCATAGCGCACCCGTGGCTAACCCGTGGCTTCTTGCTGATGATGCAGATTAAAAAACTACCACATACAAGGTACTAGTTTCCAGAAAATGCGGGGCAAGGGCGAGCGTCTGATCGCGTTTCCGCGTGAATCCTGTGGCATCTGCCGCCCGTCCATGTCCCGTTGCAAACCGGATGTTTGGTTTTTTTAAGTCTCCACAGGATACGCACAAATGATCATGCGCATGCGCAAACTTCAGCAAAGGGAAAAAATCCCGTTTGCCACGGAAGCGGCACCTAGCGATTGCCGGTGTGATTGCGCCGCGCTGCTTCTTTGCCACACTACAGGATAGCCGTGTGATCGGCACCTAACGGCCTAACCATGGGACCTCGATGGAACATGTGATCGGGCTGCCGCGCGTTACTTTGCTCCGGGGCTAACAGCCACGCTCTCCCCCCCCCCCCTGCGCATTTTCCGGCCCGTGTGACCAGGACCTGAGAACATTTGCAGAATGGAGGTTTTGGCACAGCCACAAGTGATGGGGGACCAGAGACACTGCATTGATGCTGGTGCTGGCTGCTTGACAATGGTAAAATTATGCAGGAGGTCTACAGGAACAGCATGTGCAAATTTCTGAATTCCGTGTTAGTTGCCAAATTCCACAAAGTGTGTATGGCTGCACTATTTCAATGTCTTGATTATGTGACCATCAAATCTACAGTTAGGCTTGCGATTTTGAATGGTATCAAATCACAGGATTTAAAAACTAAACCATAACTGTGCTTTTATTTAATGTACAGAATAAGTGTTTGCCATTAATAGTGTCCTGACCACACTGCCTATTAGGTTTGTGTTATGTTGAGACACTTGAGTTGGACTGTTTTACAGAATTGTTATATAATCTCTCATGCACTCTGGTGAGCCAAAACACTAGTGCCTTTCTCAATAACAAGTGAGGGAGGGTCCATTCAAAAACAGATTAAGGGCTACCAAGAGAGAGAGAGAGACAGACAGAGAACCAAGAACAGTCAGTTCTCTGTTTTCTTTCCTTTAATGTGTATGATTTAGAATGCCCCATCACAAATTGTGTCACAAGCTAGGGTACAGAGAAACTACAGTCTCCTGGGGAGAAGAGGATTTAACATGGAAAGATAGGGACCTAGAAGAATCTGTAAGTAAGCCTTAGGCAATACTTATCCACTCTTGCTAGATCACTCTGTTTGCAAAAGAGATTTTATTCTTCAGGTCCATAGAATAAAGGCATTGCGAGATGTTTTTGTAGTATTTGAACTATGTGAGCTTCAAGACAAAAGCTTCTAAAAGTGACTATCATAACAATGTGAGAGTCAAAATGCTTTCACATTCCCATTGTTTTCACTATCCTTGGGTGGTAAAACTAAAAGTAGGTCTACTGTGGCCCCGGTCACAGTGGGGGGAAAAGGTGCGGCTGAAGTGCGGCTTTTTTGAGCCGCATCAAAAGAGACGCGCAGCAGCAGGATCAGACAGATCCCCCGAGCCGCCGTGCAGTTGCTCCCAGCACAATCAGATGCCGGGGGGGAGCCACAGATTGGTGAGTGAGGCAGCCCGCTGCACATGTGTGCACCTGCACAGTTTGGCCGGGGGCCTTGCATGCTGCTGGAGACGGGCACGCCGGCGATCCCACGGCCGCCCCTGCTGCGGATTTTCAGGTAAGTAATAGTGTTTTGTAGGGGGGGTTTTGATCCACATCTTCAGCCGGAAGAGACGGATCGGGGACGGGTGCGTGCTGCTTCCCAGATGTTGTGGTGTGATCGTGCCCGCTTACTGTGCCCCCGATCCGTCCCTCTCGCGGATCAAAGCCTCCCGTGTGTAAGTCAATTTGATTCAGTGGAGCTTACCCCTAGGAAAGTGTTCATAGGATTGCAGCCTAAATACTCTTACTTGGACATAAATTCTGTCAAAACTGTCAGACCAACTTAAATAGTTTCAAAATATATGGTCTTTGCTCCCATAATACATGATATTTGGATTGTAGTTGCTTGGATCTCAAGAACATGCAGACAGAGAGGAAACCACAGAAAGGATATTTTTTGCCTTTCCCTTCCCACTGCCGGTCCCTGCAGTGCCCCAAAGCTGTTTCAGGGGACCAATGAGAACAGCGTGAAATGAAGCACAGGGAGTTAGAACTAGAGGGGTAAGATACAAATTCCTCCCCCATTACTTATGTGCAAGCTCTTCCACATACAGGTGTTTGCAGAGCAGTTAATTAATTGTTTTTATCATTTTATACTTATTAGATGTATTTGTATTATATTTATTGTAATTTAAATGTTGTAAGCTGCCCTGAGAGCCCTGTGGAGAGGGGGTGCAGGGTATAAATTAAACAAACAATTCAACAGGATAGGGTTTCCTTCGTCCTACCACAGTCTTTCACTCCATGCTATTGCTACAACCCTCAGCAGATCCAGCAGTACCAAATCCAACAGTTAGCTCAAGAACCTATTGCAGTATAAAAGTGAAGGGGGGCAAAGCATGAAGATATTATTATGCCATTTTGCTGTAGTGACTCTTGGTTTTTCACATTCCAGCTTCTTAGATAAACTACTGGATCCTGCACAGTTATCTCCCAATCCTCCTTCCTTATGCAAAGAAAATGCAAGGGAAGGATAACATTTTTTGGAATTCTCTTCATTGGCAATTAGAGGCATTTGTTTTCAAATCACATCCTCGTGGATATGACAGCAGACTATAACCAGCCTTAAGAAGATCCACAAACAGCCCTTTATATTTTTATTGGCAGGCTCTTTGCTGCAGTTCATGCCCAGAAAGCCAAGCTAATCAAGTTTTCAGAATATTTTTGAAATGAATGAAACTTTTCAATTAAATTTAGCCATATTTGCACTGGTTTATGGAGTGTCATGCTTTTGTTACTTTACTTCAGTAAATAATTTCTTCCTGACAATTTCATTCTGCTATTTGGAATAAGATAAGATTATATACTGATGTCAACAATGCTAATTGCCCATCTGCAGTATGTTTCATATTTATTACACTTGGAAGACTCCATTCATCAATGTTTTCAGGGATGAATAAAAAGTGCTTTTCTTATTCAGTGCTAGAAATGAGAAACTGCTTAGAAAACTGGAAAGAAGGATGAATTCCTCAGCTTCATTACAGACTATCTGAGCACATGCAATAAACATGCATGGGGCTAGGAGCAGGATTTCAATGGAATATTGCTTGTGTAGACGATACAAACATATAAACATACACATATGGCTTTGTCTGTGAATTGGTAAACCAATCTTTTGTAGGTTTCCTAGTTGCTCATATAATTTATACCAGGGCTATTTTTGGGCAGGAACGCACAGGAATGGAGTTCCGGCTGGCTTCAGAGTTGGCCACGCCCACTACAGCCAAAATCTCTGCCTGCGTGGCTACAGAGGGAAGGCCTGGAGAGTGACCCCTCCAGTGACTCTAAGACGGGCGGGCCAGGGGGGCCTCTGGAAGGATCAGGGAGTCATTTAAATGCCTCCCCATGCCGTCCCCGGCCTGTCCAAGGGCCGGCTTGCCCGGGCTCCCTGCAACCACGGGGCACCCAGGTAAGCCAAGGGAAGGCAGCTTAAACTGCCTTCCCTTCCCTCCCGCGGGCCACCCAGGCAAGGCATGGGTGTGTGTGGCCTAATATGCTAATGAGTTGTGCTGTCAGGGGTGTGGCCTAATATGCTAATGTGTTTGTGCTGTTTGGTGTGGCCTATTATGCTAATGAGTTCTTGCTGGGCTTTTTCTAAAAAAAAAAGCCCTGGTTTATACACTATACACAAAATGTAGTAAATGTGTAAATTAGAAGGGGGGGTGCCACTTCAATACATTTCTTCCCTCTGGTGGTGGAGAGTGCCATCAACTTTCAGCTGACTAATGGTGAGCCTGTATGATTTTCAAGGCAAGAGACTAACAGAGGTGATTTGCTATCGCCTGCCTCTGCATAGCAACCTTGGACTTCCTTGGTGGCCTCCCATAAAAATACTAACTACAGTTGACCCTGCTTAGCATCCAAAATCTGATGAAGTAGGGCTAGCCTGGGCCATCCTGGTCAGGGTTTCGTCCCTATACATGTTTATTGTATGTACTTAGATATCAGAGAAGGACTAAAATTACATCATTGGATTCCTAGCTTGCCTTCCAAAAAGTTCTAAAAAACAAGTGACTGTTAGGACCCCCATTCTAAACAATAATTGAATTCATTCATTCAACAAATCAGGCTATAACTGTTCACTATACCATAACAGGGAACATTATGTTCCTATGAATCATTTATATAGCATTTTAATACATATTTTACAATGACTTGTCCTAGTCCTCACAACAGCTTTTTAATGTAGGTCATGTATTATTCTCTCTTGCTGATGAGATATAGGACTGAAAGAGTGAGTTGCCAAGGATATCCAGGGACTTTATGGGTAAAGTATTTACGTTTCTGGGGCCTCATATCTGAAGTTTGCACAAAGAACACACCCACTGTGCTCTTCATGCTGAAGCAAGGCACACTTCCCTACAACCAACAATATTTTCCCAAACGTGTTCACAACACTATATATTTTTTGCCATTAACATTAAAAATGTTTTTGTAGGAAATGTGATTCATACTGGGGGAACCATAATGCTAAAAAACAAAATTGTAGCCACTTGGGTCAAGTTTGGGGGGCCTGCAATCCAATTTTATATGTCCCAAGACAGCAATTTTCATGGCACTTCGTATGTGTATCATTCTATTATTCCTTAGTGGCTGCAACACAAAAATATTGTTTCCATGTAATCTCTCTTTCTGCCACAGCATTGACAATGGATAGTATAGAAGCTGTGCATTCTGTTGAACAAAAATGAGAGGGATTGCTCATTCTATTTTTAAGTATAATTCTGTTTCAGAATTGGGCCAAAGTTCTGGTTCAGGATGTCCAAACTCTCAGTGATCAATATGATCTTGCAATATTAGTTTGGAATTTGTTAGTGTATATAGTTCCATACCTGAAGACTCATAACAATTTTTAGGATTGGAAAAATGTCCAAAGAAATTTCAGAAGCCAGAAGTAGAAGCTAAACAGTATTACCAGTGGCTGGGGGCAAAGCTCTTTGCATCTTTCCATGATCAGAAGCAAGAAAAAAATCTGCACAGATATATGAATATTTAATTACTGTTTATAATTTACACAGTTCACAAAATTCATCTGTTCTTAATACAGAATTTGCCTGTTTTCACACAGATTTGGTTTTTTAAATGTTATTTTAGTGGAAAATATGCACTGTTCAGAAACACTGAAGCAATATGTGTGTATGGATGTGTTAAGTGCTGACAAGTTGCCTCCGACTTACGGCTACCCTATGAATTAATCACCTCCAAAAGATCCTGTTATTAACAGCCTTGCTCAGATCTTGTAAACTGAGGGCCATGGCTTCCTAGATTGAGTCAATCCGTGTCATGCTGGGTCTTCCTCTTTTCCTACTTCCTTCAACTTTTCCTAGCATTATTATCTTTTCTAGTGATGTTTCTCTTATAATGTGAGTAAAGTAAGATACCCTTCATTTGGTCATTTGAGCTTCTAGGGAGAGCTCATGATTTGATCAAGAACCCACTGTTGTCTTTTTGGTGGTCCCTGGTATCTGCAAAAATCTTCTCCAACACCACACTTCAAATTAATCAACTTTTTTCCTATCAGCTTTCTTCATTGTCCAACTTTCACACCCATACATGGGAAATACTATAGCAAAATTATCTTGATATTGGTTTCCAGCAACACATCCTTACACTGAAGGATCTCTTCTAGGTCCTTCACGGCTGCCCTTGCCAATCTCAATCTCTTTCTGATTTCTTGGTTGCAGTGTTCCTTTCGGTTAATGATTGAGCCAAGGAATAGAAAATCTTTAACAGTTTCAGTTTCTTCATCAGCCTTAAAGCAATATAGCATTACAGTTGATGCAAAAAGTGTGTGAATAAATATACTGAATACTTGAACTGATATGCTGACACACTGCTTCAGATAGTCTTAAAGAATAGCAGGATTTCTTAGAATGTTGCAGTACAACCATGAGGGTATACGATGGGGATTTCCTGTGGAAGCCCTGAGTCTTTTGCTTAGAATGAGGAATCATTCCCATTTGGCTACTACAATTGTGTTTGTGAGCTTTTATTTCCTGTACAGGTGCTGCTTCAAGGCTAAGGTGGAACAGCAGGAAAATTCTTGAAGGTGGCTGAACTGAAACAGTATTAAAATCTGGGAATATATGGGTTGAGCTGTTCTATCATTCTGTGTAACGATTTGAGTTCTGACTGCAATTCATGACTTTAGGCAAGACATTTTAGCCATTTGTGTGACATTATATCCCTAAAAATTGTGGAGAGATCTTTAACAGAGATATCCAAGCAAAGCAATGTGGCTCTTAAATTATTCATGTATTCTAAAATGTCTGGCATCATTCTACTTTAGTGTGTTCATTTGTGGGGAAATTTTTTTCCCCCACATTCCTTTTAAAAAGTAGTATTTGCATTCAGAAAAAAAACAAACTCTGGAGCCTATTCTTGGGATCGTGTTTATCATCATACCAATAGTGTGACTGAAAGGCAGGCTGGTAGTGGCTCATCTTACACTGAACAACAAGGCACTCCAAGTGAGGAGCCAGGATATCGACAGCAGTAATTAATATAGGACCAAGAGTTTATGGGCTCTCTGTATCATCCAATCCTGCTGGTCTGAAGGCTGCATCACCCCTTCCTTCTATTGAAAGAGGTGATTATGGAAGCAGCAGAAATCTGACCAACAGTTCTTTCTGTTCTGGTGGCACAGGGACCTTTTAGAATCTGTACATCCCCACACTAGATTTAGTAATACCATTACAAGGGAGAAAACAGATTCACTTTTTGAATAGAAGGTACATTTTTCTATGTCTTTGTAACTTACTTTTTCCAGTGAAACAGAGCTATATCTAGAACTTGTTCTTTTTCAAAAAACTGTACAGATTCACCATTGCTGTTACTAAAACAGATTTGGTGGGCTTAACCATAAATGTTTTAAAACAATCCTAGTATCAACACTGGGAAATCTCCCATAAAAGGGGAACATTATTTTAATAAAATACATAATGTGAAGATTCTCAACTAGTGTTTACTTTTATCTCTTTTGTCCATGAGGAATATTTGGCATGAGTTTTGCAGAACTTGATGAGACATCTTATCCAGTTTCCCCAAGATCTGGCCACTTCGATGAAGCGGGTTTGCTGCCATTTTCCTCATTTTCATGTATCAGCACATCATAAGAATGGTGATTCCCATTAGCAAGAGCATGACAATATAATTATTGTCAATTTCAAGCATTCCTGGATGAAGTGGATTGTTTGAATATTTTTAAATCTGGTTTTAGGACTAGTTCTGGCCTTGGTTGTCCTGGTGACCTGAGCCTGGAGACAGATAGAGAGAATGCAATTCTGTTGATTCTCTTGGACCTCTCAGAGGCATTCAATACCATCAATCATGTTATCCTTTGTGACCACCTTTTCAGGGTGGAAGGCTTCATTTTGTTTTGTTTCCTGTTCTGCCTGGAGGGTAGGTTTCAGAAGGTGGTGCTGGGGAACTGTTCTTCCCCTTGGCCTGTGGCCTGTGGATTCCAAAAGGCTCCATCTTGTCCCCTATACATGTCAACATAAAACCACTGGGTTAAGTTATTTAGAGATCTTAGCTGGGTTCTCACCAAAATGTGGATGACACATGGCTCTGTGTTATGCTTCCAACAGGTTCCAGGAAGGCTATAGACACCCTGAACCAGTGCTTGGGGGAGGTTTTGGAGTGGATGAAGGCTAAAAAATGAAGTTTAATCTCAATGAGATAGATGAAGTTTAATCTCAATGAGATAGAGGTGAGTGGAAGTCTGAACTGGGATGAGGTTGTACTCCCCTTGAAGGAACAGGTCCATAGTTCTAGAGAACTCTTGAACCCTGCCCTACCGCTGGATATAGCCTTATATGGCTTGGTACCAGCATACCTGAAGGACTGCCAGGACACCCCCCCCCCCAAGCACCAAGAATACAGAGCATCACTTGTCCCAGACTGAGAGTTCCTATCTATACCTTGTGGCTAATAGCCACTGATGGACCTCTGCTCCATATGTTTATCTAATTCCCTCTTGAAGTTGTCCATGTGTGTAGCCGCCGCCACCTCCTGTTACAGTGAATTCCATGTGTTAATCACTCTTTGGGTGAAGAAGTACTTCCTTTTATCCGTTCTAACCCGACCGCTCAGCAATTTCATTGAGTGCCCACGAGTTCTTATATTGTGAGAAAGGGAGAAAAGTACCTATTTCCCTACCTGCTCTATCCCATGCATAATCTTATAAACCTTGATCATGTCACCCCTCAGTCGTCGTTTCTCCAAGCTAAAGAGCCCTAAGCGCTTTAACCTTTGCTCATAGCGAAAGTGTTCTAACCCTTTTATCATCCGAGTTGCCCTTTTCTGCACTTTTTCAAAAGCTATAATATCCTTTTTAAGGTGTGGTGACCAGAACTGCACACAGAATTCCAAATGAGGTCGCACCATTGATTTATATAGGAGCATTATGATATTGGCGGATCTGTTTTCAATTCCCTTCGTAATAATCCCCAGCATAGCATTGGCCTTTTTATCGCAGTTGCAAACGGTCTCAACATTTTCATTGAATTATCTACTACAACTCCAAGATCTTTCTCTTGGTCAGTCTCCGCCAGTTTGGACCCCATCAACGTATATTTATAGTTAGGGTTTTTGGCTCCAACGTGCATCACTTTGCACTTGGCCACACTGAACCCCATTTGCCATGTTGATGCCCACTCGCCCATCCTCGACAGATCCTTTTGGAGTGCCTCACAATCCTCCCTCATTCTCACCACCCTGAACAACTTCGTGTCATCTGCAAATTTAGCCACCTCACTGCTTACTCCCAAATCCAAATCATTAATAAACAAGTAAAAAGCATCGGACCCAGTACAATCATACTTTATACAAATTGAAACATAATGATTTCTAGGATCTCATACCAATGAAAATCTGCATACTGTGCACCCATTTCTCCTTTGTATTTGCCTTTGTCAGGGCAACTTCAAGAATGGAATGAAGGGTGATGGATTCAGTCCTGATTTCTCACATTACCAAATTCATTTACTGGTCTCCCTCTATTTTTTTTTTAATTTTATTAAATTAAACTTACTAGGCCGCCCTTCCCTGGGATGGGCTCAGGGCGGCTTACAACAAAATAATATACAATCACAATTTAAAACTAAGTTAAAATAATTTAACAATTTCCAGTAAATAAAAACACATTACATATAATATATAAGGAGGCAAAAAAAGGAATCCCACTACCCCCCCCTTTTGCTTCTCCCTCTATATCCCCTTTTTGCTTCTAAGTTACGGAGTAGAATGTACTTTACAAAGAGACATATTTGACCAAGAGACCACAGGTTGTTGATCTCATACAAAGGCACCCTAAAGTGCTTGTGAAACTGACAAGTTGTGAGTCATTCAGATCAGTCTTTGGGATCATGACAAAGATTTATCCCACAAAAAACAGAACAAACAAAGAAAAAGGTGGCACAATTTTATTTGTAGACAATGTAATTGCTTTAGGCTGTTCTCATGAATTTGTATATAACTTTTTTCTCCCAGAATCCTTAAATCGATGATGGTATTTAAAATAAGCTATTTCATCTCCAGCACTGAACAAAGTTGTACATTACAAAAATACAGAAAGTATACTATTACTGTAGTCAGTTTCAAACACACCAAACAACTCCAGAAAAATTAAACAGTGGTAAATGTTCTCTTCCTAGAAAGTATTCTAAATGCAGTAGTGCCTAAAGATTAGGCAGCACCTTCTGGAGGATATAGGATGTTTTTTTAATGTTCCTGTAAAAGGAAATTCTGGCAGATTAGTACACAGAGGCAAGATAAAGTACTAAGGAGTAACTATAGTAACAAAAAAGAATGCTTTTGGAAAAATGCCAGTCATATTAGACTGTCAAGTTAATGAAAAGGATGTTTTTCCTCTTCTGAGTACATTCATTCAGAAAATATAAGACACAACTGCAATAGTAAATGTCTCTGAACTGTCTGCCACTTTGATAGCCATGGCAAGGCTCGCAATTGCTGCCTCTTGGAAGTCTTCGGCACCTCCATCCATGCACCAATGGAGGAACAAATGTTGGGATCATTTTGTGATGGAGAAAATAGCTGACACATATGACATACTCACACAAAGACACGCAGGGTCACAAACTAGATTTGTAAGTAAGTGGTTCGTTTGATAACATATTTCACAGAAAATGACACACTGGCATCAAATCTTGGATACTCTGAGTGGTTGCATTTATAAGTTGTGAGCTTCTTGTAGGATCGGAGCACTATGTTAAATGACCATTTAAAATACTAGATTAGTAATGATATCAGACAGTTAGTGCAAATTACAGCTGGAAATTCTATGGATTTGATATGCTGTATGTAAAAAAACAACCCTGCAATAGTAAAGTGAGGCGTAATTTCAGTAATAAAGTAAGAAGTTAGTTTGGTTTTTAAAATCTGCCTAAAATCCACCTGGCAGGAAATAAAAAGGGGGGGGAATGTCATTGATAATTTGCCAGTGAATGAGATGGGAATGCCATAGTAGTCTTATACAATAAGACTCTGTATTCTTACTGCCATCCAGATGCCTGTTAATGTATTTGTATTAGAAGAGATAGTGTGTCAACATGTGTGCAGGTAAAGCAATGACTGAAACGAAAAAGGCTACAGATAACCTTATCAAGTAATTGGGAAGTCATGTTTAACTGCTAACAGTGCAGCCTGATATTAGAAAAGCCAAATAACATCAATTATACCAACACAGAGAAATTCCTTGAAGAAAAAGAACCATTTTATCCAATAACAAGGTGAATTTATCCATATATTTCTTACTATTCTGTATCATTTATATTAATCACTTGGGAGATCTCCTATTAATCTTCTGCCATCTCAGTCAAGCAAACCTCTATCAAGCTTAAACATATGAAAAATACATATAGATAAATAAATCCACGTAGCTGTTCAATGCTGAATCATACTTTTTCAATTTTGCCCACTATCTCCTATTCATCCGCCAACAGCCCTCCAAGATCGCAGGAAGAGATTTTTTACTTGTTCTGCTATTTAAGATCCGTTAACTGAAGATGCAAGGGATTTAATCTGGCACTTTGTACATACAAAACCTATGTTTCACCATCAAGTTATACCTTTCTCAAAATGATACATTAAACACTAGTCTAACCTCTTATCTTTTATGTCACTTGATTTTGGTATGTGCCTGATCAAAGGATCCTCTTCTCTTTTTCTTTTTTCTGCAAGTCACGACAGGTAATGAACTACCTACTGCATGCGCTTCCTAGGTTGTCTAAGTGAAGTGTGTGCTACCTGCATTTATTTCTTTTCATAAAAGAAAATAATGAATTCAGTAGCTTTCCCTCATTGACACATGTGTGATTTATCACTGAAATATGTTTGCTTGCTGTCATCATCACAATCATAAATTATAGAACATGAAATGAGCAGTGGATATAAAAAACAGAGCAGATAAAACCCATTAAAATCTTTTTTAAAAAACTTCACAGGGGAAACCATGCTATCCTATATAATGGTAGTCTTCACACTTTATCTAAGTACCATTTTGATTTAAAAAATTTCAACAAACCCACAAGCCCTCTCTATTCTCCCTCATCAGCATCTGTCACATCATACCCTGTGGAACACTGCGTCCTCAAAACAATACAGTGAGATATGTTTATACCTAGAATAAAACTCAGTTTAAAACCAAGTTTAAGTGAAAAGTTGTATTATTTCTACATGAAAAACTAGGGCCAGGTCGCAGAGGGTAATTGATTCTATAGGGCCAGAACTCAAAAGGAAGGTTCTTCACAGCAGAGACAACAAGACTGGTTAATGAATTCTCACCAGAAGCCAAGTGAATAGGGCCTGGAAGGAGCATGGAAAAGCTTTTAGAAAAAGGACACAAAAAACCTGAACTTCCAATATTTACTTGAAAACCACCATTGGCTATTATTGTCTAAGGCAGAGGTCCCTATCTTTGTTGAGTCTATGGGCACTTGAGGATTTTGAGATCACCTATTGCTGGTCAACACAAAGTGGCTGCTATAGGAGCAGAGAACAATCACAAAACTTCAGGAAATCCAGCCAAGTGTCATTCTAAAACAGAAGCAGCTGTTTTAGAATGGGTGCCCTTTGCAGACACAAAGCCTGCAGTCACACACACTAAATAATCCACTTTCAATGCACTTTCCCACTGGATTTTGCAAGTTCACACAGTAAAAATCCAGCTGGAAAGTGCACTGAAAGTGGATTGAAAATAGATTATTTAGTGCGTGTGGCCGCAGCCAAAGTTAGTACCTCCTGAGCATTTATGAGCATTTTCCGTTCCACTGAGGTGGAGGAAAGCCAGGACTGGCTTTTTGCTTTGGGGGGAAAAATAAGGAGGTGCCAGGAAACACATCAGTGCCATGTTGGGGATAACTGGTATATGAACATACTGTTATATGAACATAGGCCCCGCTCACACGGGCCGGATATCGCGGGGGGAGGTGTGGCTGTTTGCCCCGTTGAGGTCCCGTAGTTAGGGGGGAGGTGCCAATCACACGACGCGCCAAAGAAGCGGCACGATGCGGCAAACGGGGTTGTGTTTGGTTTTTTTAACCTGAAGTATGTGCATGCCCCGTTGGGTGCCTGTGCGCATCCCTGCAGACTTCGGGGGGGGGGGAACCATTTCGCAATGGGGCATGGGACCTCCGAGGTACTAGTTTTTTACCGCGCCTCTTCGGCGGGAAGCCTCGGGTGAGCCACGGGAGCGCTACACTTCCCAGATGTGGCAGTGAGATCGTGCCGGGAAAATCCGCCTATCTTCCGTCCCTCTAGTGTGGCTAATGCTCTGTGTGACCGGGGCCATAGAGTAGCATTTCAGTATCTCTATGGTGAAATCCTTTGCATTGTAAAATAGAGTGAAACTGGGGCTGCAGCCACACACGCTAAATAATCCACTTTCAATCCACTTTCAAACTGGAATTTTTACTGTGTGAACTGGCAAAATCCAGTTGGAAAGTGCATTGAAAGTGGGTTGAAAGTGAAAGTTTTGTATCAGAACTAACTTTAATAGCATTTGAAAAAGTGTGTGTGCACACAAAAGCTCATACCTTAAATAAACCTTTGTTGGCTTTAAAGGTGCCACTGGGCTCTAAATTTGTTCTACTGCTTCAGACCAACATGGCTGACTCCCTGGAACTATCTTTAATGACTACACTATAGACTGTAGATTGTATTGGCTCCACATTGTAGTTTTATGTCCTTTTAGGCTCTGGATTATATTTATTGGCTAGATTAAGGTGGACTCAAACATTGTTTATTGGCTTATTTTTTACCAGCACGTTTTTATTGATATGATTTGTTTTTATTGCCTTTATTGTTGTTTGCTTAGTTCTGTTTTACTATTCTAATTGTGAGTTGCCTTGAGCAGGTATGGAGTAGTGGTGCATTAGGACTACCTCCTTGGTGCCACACAACCAATTAAAGATCCAAGGACTGAGCTACTGGTTTCTGGTGATCAATCAGTGTGTTTTCTGACTAGTGTTTTGAGGTGATATGGGAGCTAAGTGACTGCAGTTGTAGAAAATGGAGAGCAATCCATTATTTGTGTTAGTCTGATGAGCATAAGAGTGTCTTACCTTCCAAGAAATTACCTACAGGGCTCAGGTGGGTAGCCAAAGCTGAAAAAGTGCACATGCGCATGAGAGCTTAGAATAAAACTTTGTTGGTATTAAAGGTGTCACTGAACTCAAACTTTGTTTTGCAGGCCTTTCTGGAGTATTCTTACAGAACGCCTAAGAGTCCATGGACCATATCAGAAACACTGCTATTTAAAATAACTGTGATTCATAATAACAAAAAAAATGAAGTCAGTAAAATCTTTAAGGATATAGGATGGTGGTTTAACACAAACTGCAAATGTTTCTCTGAATACTTTGGAAATGGCAAGTTCTAAAAAGGATGTAAATTAATCTATGAAAAGAAGTATGTATAATTAATTAATTATTATTGTATGGCATTGTCTGGCAGTCTGAAGTTCTAGCTCTTTTAGCATTACACACTGCTAGGTGGTGAGCTAGACTTAATTTAGGGGCTGAGAAAATTCTGAAAGAGCTGTGACTGATCCAAGGTCACCCAGCTGGCTTTATGTGGAGGAGTGTGGAATTGAACCCAGTTCTCCAGATTAGAATCTGTTGCTCTAAACTACTGTACCACACTGGATCTCTAGAACCATAGCTGAAATAAAAATAAGATTGCATTGGCTTTTGGAAATTATTCGTGCAAGACAATCTAAATCATTCTAGACAATCGGGTATTACATATTAAATAGAACAACATCACTATAATATGTAGTGAATTAGGCAAATTTTCCTCACTTAGTAAATACCTATGTGCCATCAAGTCGCAGCTGACTTATGGCCATCCCAACAAGGGGCTTTCAAGTCAAGTGAGAAGCAGAGTTGATTCACCATTTCCTTCTTTTGCAGTCTGCCTTTGTCGTCTCCCATTCAAGTACTGACCCTGCTTATTTTCCTATACCATATAATTACCCATTGCAAATAAATAAATATTTTGGAAGAAATTACTAAAAATTGTAGAAAGGTTGTGAGCTTTTAGACATTGTTGAAAATCTTCATGAACAGTGAATACTAGTACCTCAGCTGAAAAGTAGATTTCAGATTAATGCTGTGCTTGCTATTCCTAAACCAGGTCTCTCATTCTCCTGCCAAGTCAAAGATTATCAGGAGGAGGTTTGTGATGGACCTGAAGTGGTGTTAGCACCAAGCTGACTCCTCAGGAATTATTACAGTGACTAAACAACATGACTCTTGAACCTTGAATTGTGGTATTGAGACTGTTTACAATGATCTGTGGATCTGCTTAGATTGAAACATTTGTGGATAAGATCATATCAGTGTATTTATTTGTGCAATATGATCTAATAAAATGTGCACGGTTTCTTTCTCCCTTGATACTCATTGCATTGCTGTTCTGACCTGAACTCATTGTATAATGAGTTTTCCTGGTTAGAGCACTCTTTATTCATTATAATTTCTTTTTCCTTGACAGGGTTTTGTGAACAAGGCAATGATTTATTTCAGGTACTTACAAAGCTATACTGACTGGGCAACATGATTGTATTGAGTTGTTATTAACAGAGTTATGTATTCCAATAAAAATATTTCAATACATACGTTATTTTTTAAAAATTAAGTTGTAATTTGGCTTTCCAAAGTACAATGCATTTCTTTCTTGCATTTCACCAACAGCTATCATTTATTAACCCTTTCCATGTTTACTGTCCAGCTTGCTTTCCATCATACCAAACATATTAGAGAAGAAATTTGTCCTTGTGCCCCTTCAATCACAACTCATAGAAACAGGATATTATTTGTTTGCTGTCTTTTACATTTATCGGCTGCTATTCAACTTTAAAGTGTTCTCAAAGTTATTTACAAATGGGAAGAATGCATTAACATTAGTTAATGTTATAAAGTAGCATGATTACTTTGATGTCTACTAAAAAAGACAAGGTCTCTTTTTCATCCCATTCTATCGCTTTTTATTGGTGATAGATCAACATGAGTGGTTGTTGTTGGGAGGTCAGTCCGACTCTACCCCAGATTACCTAGATCAGGCACTTCAGGACATAGCGGGCTGGCTTAGACAGAGCCAATTGAAATTGAATCCAATGAAGACGGAGGTCCTGTGCCTGAGTCGGAGTGGGTCGGGGGTAGGGATCCCACTACTGCCCTTCGATGGGGTGCCACTGGTGCCAGGACCAAGGGTCAGGAGTTTGGGAGTGCTCCTGGATGCTGCCTTAACAATGGAGGCCCAGGTAGCAGCCACTGCCAAGGCAGCCTTCTACCATCTACAGCTGATTAGGCAGTTCGTTCCCTTCCTCAAATGCAATGACCTGGCAGCAGTGATCCATGCTATGGTCACCTCGAGATTGGACTACCGCAATAGTCTCTATATGGGGCTGCCCTTTTCCCAAATTCGGAAGCTGCAGCTAGTGCAAAATGTGGCAGCCAGGCTGTTGATCAGTCTCTCTATATGAGATCACATCCGGCCTATGGAAGGCACTGCACTGGCTGCCAATAGCATACCAGATTCGCTTCAAGGTGCTGGTTTTGACCTTTAAAGCCCTATATGGTCAGGGACCTGCCTACCTGAGGGACCGCCTTTCCACATATGTCCCCCAGAGAGCATTGAGGTCAGGGTCGCAAAATTGCCTGACTCTCCCTGGTCCAAAAGACACCAGATTAGCCATCACCAGAGCTAGGGCCTTCTCAGTGGTAGCTCCACACTGGTGGAACGAGCTCCTGGAAGACAGAAAGATAGAAAACAAAGAATAGACTCTGTCTTCAAGGTGGAAACCTTCCTGGAGAAATACAGAGAAGATTTGGGTTGGCAACAAGAAGACGAGAAAGAGAGAGAAGAAGAAGAAGAGGAAGCAGAAGAAAAGGCAGAGACACAAAATGATGGCCAGATGCAAGAAAAAGAGAAATCCAAGAAACCGGTGTGTAAAAAGAGAGCAGGAACCAAAAAAACCAACTCTATCGCAAATAGTCACCAGATTCCAATACAGGAGGAAAAACGCAGACAACAGAAACACAAACAATGGTAAATAGACATTTGAAAATTTTATCGATAAATGTTAATGGTCTCAATAGTCCGCAAAAAAGAAGAAGAATCTTCCACCAAATAACAACATACCATTCAGACGTAACATGCCTCCAAGAAACTCATATCAAGAAAAATGATACAAAATACCTGATCAATAGAAAATTAGGAGAACCATTTATTGCAGTAGATGATAAAAAAGAGGAGTAGTAATCTATGTAAAAGACTTTCTGCAACCGGAATTATTTTATAGGTCAAAAGACGGAAGAATAGATGCAGTTACAATAATGATAATAATAAATATATACGCTCCTAACCCAAACCAAGAATTTTTTTTTTAATACAAATATGCAACATACTGGCTAAGAAGAATGTTGAAGATATATGTATATTGGGTGACTTCAATGCAGTTTTTGATTCGAAAATTGATAGAAAAACTCAGGGGAAGAATATTAAAACGGGAAAGACCTTACCTAAAGTCTTCTTGCAAGTAGCAGATGAATACACCTTGATAGATGCTTGGAGGACCAAAAACTTAGATGGAAAAAACTATACCTTTTACTCATCTAGACATAAATCCTGGTCCAGGATAGATATGGCCTGGATAACATCTCCAATCATAAGAGAACTTAAAGAAATAGAAATATTACCAAATACATTTGCTGATCATAATCCCCTTTTGTTGAAGCTTAATGTAATACAAAAAAACAAACAACCCAGGTGGAAGATGTATACTGGACTGTTGAGAAACCGAGAACTGATAGCAAAAACAAAAACGGTAATACAAGAATTTTTCAAAAAAAACCTACAACCGGAAGTTTCAATAAATATAGTCTGGGATGCAATTAAAGCTTTTTTGAGAGGATGATTCATTAACCAAAATGCTTGGAAGACAAAGCAGAGAAAGGAAAAATTTGAAAATTTGAAGAAAAAAATCAAGGTTGAAGAAGATAAAATGAAGATTTTGCCAGCTGCAGAAACAATAAAAACTAGAATAAAATGCTACAGCATCAAATGAATATTTTACTTATGCAAGAAATAGCCAAAAATATAGAAAATACCGAACAATATTATTTTGAGAATGCCAATAAGCCTACTAGATGGTTGGCCTACAAACTTAGGAAAGAAAGAGAGAAAAGAATAATCACATCTCTGAAAGATGATAGGAATGAAACAAAGCACTGCCCTCATGACTTAAGAAAGATTGTGGAAAATTTCTATAAAAATTTATATCAACATAAAATGCAGGTTAACCAACAAATAGTAAATTTTTTATCACAAAATAACCATAAGAAATTCAATGAAGAACAAAAGAAAATTTTAAACGATCCTATATCACTATGTGAAATTACAGGGGCAATTAAAAAACAGGGGGAAAGAAATCCCCAGGTCTGGACGGCTTTCCAGCAGAAATTTACCAAGAATTTGAGGAGGAGATATTTATACCATATAAAGACTAATTACAAAATATAATTAAAGAAGGAAAGATTCTGAGCTCATGGAATGAAGCCCTCATCACATCAATTCACAAATCAAAAACAGATGTTGTTGTTCAGTCGCACAGTCGAGTCCGACTCTTCGTGACCCCATGGACCAGCTCCCGCCAGGCCTTCCTGTCCTCCGCCGTCCTCTGATCAAAAACAGATGACAAAGAGATTAAAAACTATTGTCCCATTTCATTGTTGAATGCTGACTATAAAATTTTTGTGAATATACTTGCATCAAGATTTTTAAAAGTACTATCGCAAATAATTCATCAAGATCAAGCGGGTTTTCTCCCAAAAAGGCAGATTTAAAATAATATAAGAACCATTATTAATGACTTGGTGGGAAAACACGCAATTAAAATATGTATATAGTAAAGATAAAAGCTTAGGCTTCTATGTATCAATAATGAATTAGATAAAATCTGGCTTTCATCCAGTGATAAGTTAATTCAAAAGATATATAAGTTTCTGTTGGAGAACTATATGCAGGATGAGATTGTTAAATCCTCTATGGTAATGTGGATGCAAGATATAGGTTATAATATTGACATTGATGAGTGGGCTAAAATATGGAAAATAATGAGACTTCTCAAATCAACAAAGAAAATATTTACAAAATGTTTCATAGGTGGTACTGGTCACCTGACAAAATTGCTAAATGTTCGGTTACAATTTCTAAAAATTGTTGGAAATGTAAAAATAACATAGGATCCTTTTTCATATGTGGTGGAAATGTGGAAAAAATGCAAATATCTTGGAGATCTGTAAAAAAGATATTAGAAATATTGAATGTTAACCTTAGCTTACTAACTGAAATATATTTACTAAATATAATTCCAGATTGTTATGAGCCAGAAGAAAGATACTTGTTAACTTATATCTTAACATCATCAAGAATTTTACTAGCCCGATATTGGAAAAACGAGAGACTACCCTCCAGACAGGAAATAGTTTTGAAACTGCTGACACTGTAGAAATGGACAGATTAACTATGTTAATTCATGGGAAAGATGAAACCCTATTCCAAAAAAGACGGGTAAGAGTATATAAATGGTGGGGAAATAACTTTATGTAAAAGACTCTGAAAATATAAAGAAAGTGTCAGATACGTGGCTGACTAAAATGACAAATTTCATAAATATATATTTTTTAAAAAAAGGAATGCCAATGCACCCTTCCTTCACCAGAACTATCACAGCATCTCTTGCCCATCTGCCTCTCATCCACAACAATGAAATTTAGGGGATTTCTTAAAGTATATGAATGCTAGAAAAGAGACATGCTTTTAGTTTTTTACACAATTGATTGTCCGCCTTTCTTCTTTGATTTTATTGGATTTGTATCCCACTCTCCCCTGTGTCCAAGCTCAGAGTGGGTCACATCATTGATATAAACATTTTAAACAATTGAAACAATGCATAAATACAATAAATACATAATATATAATCAACAATAGAGTTAAAAGATGGTGTAAACTCTCAAGGGGGTAGGGTTGCCAAATGAATTTTGGCCGGGAGCGAGGGGCTCCCGGACGGCGTCTAACTCGTGCGCGCGCATCACCCGGAAGTGACGTCGCACGCTGGGGGCGGGGCCATGCCATTTGAGGGGATGGCCCCGCCCCCAGTGTGGCCCCGCCCCCAGCGTGCGACATCACTTCCGGGCGATGCACGCGCGGGGGTGGGGTTTCCCCCGGGCCCGATTCCACACGGGGTGGAAGTTGGGCCTTGAAAGTGGGGGGAAATCCGCCCCCTGGGGGGATTTGGGAACCCTACAGGGGGAAGTGATGAATAGTCTCTCTGAGCCACAGGAGAGGGAGAAGGAGAGGGAGAGAGGGGAAAGGAGGAGGCCAATCAAAACTGGAACCCGTCACTTTTTGTATCCATTCTGAGATTTCCAGTACTCTCTCTTGTTTCCAACATTGTGCATACACCATTCTCGCCGTTGTTATCATATACCAAAACATAGTCTTTTTTGTTACATTTACTTCTTCTAACTTCAATCCTAAAAGTAAAATCTCTGGTTCTTTCTTAAATGCACATTTAAATTTTTTTTGCATTTCAATATGAACTTTTGTCCAAAAGTCCATCGCTTTCTCACAAGTCCACCACATATAGTAAAATGAACTCTCATGTTTCTTGCATTTCCAACACTTATTAGACATATTTTGATTCATGTTTGCTATTTTCTTTGGTGTCATATACCACCTGTACATCATTTTATAGCAATTTTCTTTTACATTAGTACACGTTGATATCTTAATAGAATTTTTCCACAAATATTCCCAACATGACATAGTTACCTCTTTGTTCATATTTACAGCCCATTTAAGCATTTGTTCTTTTACTATCTCATCTTCTGTATACCATTTTAACAAAATTTTATACATGTTAGAAGTCATTTTTCTCCCTCTAGTCTCCCATACAGCTTCTATTTCATTTTTCTCTTCTCTAAAACCATACTTTTTCTTGTCTATTCTAAACAAATCTCGAATCTGTAAATAACCCAACCAAACATATTTAAAGTGTATCTCATTCTGTTCTTTCATTACCCACTCTGATCCCTCCTTCTTTATTAAATCTCTGTATGGCAACAGTTCTTCCCCTCTTTGTCTCGTATACTGCGTGATAACTTCTGCTGGTACAATCCAAAGTGGTCTTGCTTTGTAAAAAAATCTTTTGTATCTCATCCATACTCCAAACAATGCTCTTCTTACTAAATGATGTTTAAAAAAAATATCCATTTTGGTTTTATCATACCATAAATATGTATGCCATCCAAACCTGCAATCATGTCCCTCCAATGCTAATAGCTTTTTATTATCTAGATTAACCCATTGTTCTAACCATGTAAGACAAACCACTTCATAATATAAACGCAGGTTTGGTAGCTGCAGACCTCCTCTTTCTTTGGCATCACATAATATCTTCATTTTGATTCTTGGTTTTCTTCCTGCCCAAACAAACTTTGACACCTCTCGTTGCCATCTGTTCAAGACCTCAATTTCTTTCAATATTGGAATAGTTTGAAACAAAAACATCAACCGTGGTAAAACATTCATTTTGACCACTGAAATTCTTCCCAATAAACATAAATTCATATTGTCCCATTTTTTGAGGTCTTGCAGTACTTTGGTCCATAACTTTTCATAGTTATTTTTGTACAGATCAGTATTTCTCATTGTCAATTCAATTCCGAGATATTTAGTTTTCTTCACTACCTCGCATTGCACCAATTCCTGTAGCTCTGCTTGCTTGACTCCAGTCATATTTTTACATAACATTTTCGTTTTGCTTTTATTCACATAAAACCCTGCCAGTTCTCCAAAGTCTGATATTCTCTTCACCAACAAGGGTAAGTTGTCATTTGGGTTTTCAACTATAAACATCACGTCATCTGCAAACGCCCTGTATTTATATGTGTAGCCTCTATGATTAAGACCTTTTATTTCTTTATCTTCTCTCACTTTCCCCAACAGTATTTCCAAAACCCAAATAAACAAAAGTGGGGAAAGTGGACAACCTTGCCTGGTCCCTTTTTGCACCTTGAAGTGATCAGTCAGTTCTTTGTTTACATTCAATTTTGCTTTTTGTTCTGAATAAATCGTTTCGATTATATTCCTAAAAGGTTGCCCAGTTTCCATTTTGTCAAACATTTGGAACATAAAGTCCCAATTTAAATTGTCAAAGGCTTGTACAAAAAGTGCTATTTATGGCAGAAATGGACAAAATAACAAGAAAATTGAACAATAAAGAAGAATTTTTTGAAGAATGGAATGACTTTAAAGACTATTTAGAGAAAAACTGGGATGTAAGACAAAATTTACTGTGTTTAGAACAATATTAATATAAAATGATGTTATCTTGTAACCGATAAATTGAAATGTGAAACAGAAATGAGAATGTAATAAGGGAGAAGGGTAGAGTACTGCGGGAAGCCATTTAGAGGGGAGGGAAGGAAGGGGAATATGGGTATTTGTCAATTGGAAGAAAATAATGAGGGGGGGGGAGAAACCTGGAACCCATCACTGTCCTCAGCTATAAGCTCAGTGGAACAACTGTATTTTACAGGCCCTGCAGAACTGCATCAAATCCTGCAGGGCCTGGATCTTACTTGAGAGAGTGTTCTACCAGGCTGGGGCCAGGGATCATCAGCAGATTTTGATTGCTAGAGCATAACACTCTTTGGGGGGTATACCAGGAGAGGCAGTCCCAAAGGTATGCCGGTCCCAGACCATTTAGGGCTTTGAAGGTTAACACAAAAACCTCAAACCTGATCCAGTCTTCAATCTGGAGCCAGTGCAGCTGGTAGAGCACCAGTTGAATATGTGCTCTATTGTGGACTATTGGGATGAGAACTTCCTCCTCAATTATTTTCTTGCTAAGGAGCTGAAGTAGTAGTAGGAGAATTTTGCCATTATGCATTCAAATCACACCAGCGACTAGAGAAACTGGCACCTGTTCTCTAAAGAGTTTAATGTCCATATTTATCCTTATTTTCCTCTTTGCCACCTACAATTAAGACTACCTACAAGGTTGCACAAATTTTTAAGCTTAGATATTTAATAGCTTCTTCACTGCCTATGAAAGAGATTATTTGCCTCAGGAAAACATTTTCATTTGTTAGCAGCTAAACCACATCATAATTTTAATCGCTTGATGTTTCTCCAGGTGTTCATAAATATTCCCTTTTGTATCTCCTGTTTTTGTGCCTAAATCAGATACTAGGGAAGATTCAATTTAGGCATTCATAATCCTTTTGAAGAATATATGTAAAAGCTTTTGAGGAAAGTGTGTGCTCCTGTAAACAAGCTGCTCATGATTTATACTTGTATGTTGAATACATACCTTTTAATTTTTTAAAAAAATCCTAAATTCAGATACGTTGCAGGTGTGAGTGAGGATGATACTTCAAAAAAGAAAGAAAGATACAGTACAGTGCAATTAAAGTGTTTAAAATCAGGGACCCCACTACCTTTTTGAGCCTATGGACACTTTTGGAATTTGGAGAAGAGGTGGTGAGTGCCACCTCAAAATGACTACCACAGGAGGCAGAGTCCAATTTAATGTCTCTCTCCTAACACATCCTCAGAAAAAGGAAAGTCTGAAGAGGAAATGAAACTACACACTGACTAAGGACATCTCAAGGCCTTACCAGTTCTCCTGATCCTCCAGTGGAAAATCCTTTCATTGGAATGAGGGAAGCCAATAACAAGCCCTACCTTACACTGGTCCCATTCAGTTTCTTAAAAGTTTTGTGGGTGCCATGGCACTCACAAACATCATGTTGGAGAACCCTGGTTTCAATATAGAAACCAAAATTTGAAATTTATGATAATATAACATGGTATTTTAGATATCACAGAAAGGCTGGAAAGATATTCCTCCATAATCCATTTCTCTTTTAGTACTTGTGGGGCCTAAAATGTCAGAGATTCCAGAGCCTGAACCAATATCCTGGTAGGCCAAGGCTGGGAACTAATCTTTTCAGCTACTGACCAGAGGTCAGTTCGGAGGGGAACGCGGGGGAACGCAGTTCCCCCGGGTGAGGTGCAGGGGGGCGGGGACATGATGAAGCCCCGCCCCCTGCTTCCGGCCGCCCCGCTTCCAGCCCTCATTCAGCCAGGAGGAGGCAGGAGAAGAGGGAGGGTAAGTTGTTTCCTCCCCGCCTCTCCCCACCCCTGCCTGCCTGGGGCCAGGGAGGGCCTTGGCGGGGCTTCCTCGCACTCCCGCTGGCTTTGCAGGTCCACCACCAGGCCCCTGATGTCAGGGGGTGTGGCATATGCTAATGAGTTATGCTAATGACTCCTTAGCTCTTTTTCTACGAAATGACCCCTGCTACTGACCTTCTGTGCTCAGCTATCAAAAGCCTTATTGATCATGGAAGCCAATATTAAATCACTGGAATGGCCAAACCAAGGATGTGTATGTATGTGTTTGTACACAGAGAGAGTAGGTCTCTCTATTGCCTAAACTTCCTGCTAGCTTCAGGCTGTGACCCTCAGGCTAAGAGCCCAGACTTTAAATACCTGTGGAGCAGGAGGAGAACAAATTCAGCTAGATGTTATGTAGTTTCTGGTAGCCACCTAGCAGACTGTTCCTCATCCCCCCCCCCCCAGATTATTTCCATCTTTCAGATTTGAACCTAGGCCAGATTTGTCCATTTTTCTGTTGACACCACAGTGTCTGTTGCTGCACTCTGCTTTCAGTTTCCATTTATCTCTGTCATCTTTAAGGGACAGCAACTGTTGGGGAATTCCTGAGCCCAGGAGTGTTCCCTGGGACCCCAGGCCCCACCAGAGTTCGATGGGCTGCATGGAGACTGGCTAGAAACGGAATCTTTTCCAAGGAAGAGAAAAACACAGTTGTGTCACACTAAAACTATTTACTGAACTTCAGAAACATGTGGTAGAAAAACCATAATGCACACTATACAGTCCAAAGAAAAACCTAAGATACAAATTCCTAAAATGGAGTGCACTGAATACATGTAATTGGAATATATTCTGTCTGCTTGCCAAGACCCATATAAATCACTGGAAGTTATTGGCATGCAGCCCCGAACAACAAAAGCACAAGCAATATATACTTGTGCTTTGTGGTCTATAGAATCAAATGTAGATGTCAATTAGGAATGTGACAAGCTTGGCAAGACCCAGCCACTCATACATTGGCCTATGGACTTTGCTCAGAGTTAGTTTATTATCTGTGAGGTCAAGACGCTCTAGACAGCCTCTCCATCAAGAATAGGGAACTAAGGAGCCACATAAACTGATAATCTATATGTTTAGACTTGAACCTGGTACTCTTGGCTCTTAGAATGTCAACTATGCTCATATATAAAAGGCATAGGCAGGGCAACGCTTATTTGGAGGAATATAGCACTAGCCAGGCTGCAAAGTTTTATGGGATATTGAACCAAATAATCTTTCCTTATATATAATTGAGTAGTGGGGTGGCACTTTCTGAACATTCCACACTCTCCTAAATCAGTTGGCTCCATGATGTGTCACTCAGAAGCTGTCCCTATCCACTGGCTGTGTTGACTCATGCACTGTAAAATTGTGAGCTTTGGTTCCAGGAAAAATATGTCTGCCTGAAGAAGAATCTGTTGAAACATGCAATTTTTGCCTAGGAGGCGTGTTGCTTGCTTTGATGCTTGCTGTATCACTTCGTGCGGAAAATATAACTGCCTGTTTATATTTAAGCACGTGTGTTCTATGGCTTGTTGCCGTAATAAATGCCTGACTGACTATAACTGCCTGCTGCATTTCTCATGCTTGTTTTGATGCTTGCTGAATCACTTTTTATGGAGAATATAACAGCCTGCTGCATCTCTCAACATTTACGACTGTTGCAACCTCCATCAGACTCTTATCAGGAGCAAGATAGTCTACAGCATTGGAATAGGTCTTTGTAGCTGTGGACTTTTCTATTAGTAGATATATAATGTACTTTAGGTTTTTGTACTACAATGAATGTGTATAAGTTATTTATTTATTTATTTATTATTTACATTTTTATCCCACCCTCCCCGTAGGCTCACATACTATTGTATGTAAATCAATATATGACGACACAAGTGCATTTTTTTTTCCAATTTAACTTTTTATTAATTTTCAACATGTATAATACAGTATGAACTGGATTATCAACATATAAACAGTAATATAAAACACAAGAGTAAACAAATAACTGAATCACAAATATTGTGCATGGCTGCATGGTAAGTTGGACGAAGAGTTTTTTAACCTGTGATCTAATGAGTTCAAAAAAATAACAGTTTTGTAAAGTATTCATTCTTCGGGATGATTTCGCCTTCAGTAAGATATTGCACTACTGGGAACCAGGTTGCTTGGAATTTTTTTGCATTTTCTGTTGTTTGTTGATAAGTCGTTTTTCCGTAAATGAAGTGTTCCCATAGTTTGTTTTGCCAGTCATATATTGATGGCACGGTTTTTCTTTTCCACGTCTGAGCAATGGTTATTCTAGCTATAGCTAGTAATGTTGAGATCAATATCTTTTGTGTTTTCCTTTCACAGATATCTGGAAGGACATCTAGGAGGACCATCTCTGGAAGTACAGGTAAGTCTATTCCTACAATGATTTTAATCTGAGCTAGAATATGAGACCAGAAGGTTTGAATGAGCGGGCAAGCCCACCAACAATGTAGAAAGTCAGCTATTTGTCCGCATTTTTTCCAGCAAAATTTGTCGTATTGCGGGTTGATCTTATTCAAACGTGCAGGAGTCAAATAACAACGATGAAGTGTCTTAAAGGAGGTTAGTTTTATATTGAATATCTTGGATGATAGACTTGGCGACGACCAGATCTCTGGCCATTGATCTGGTTGGATTCTGTTTTGGCAATCTGATTCCCATTGGCGTTGTGATTTTAGTGGTGTTTGCGATATGTTCTTGTTTAGGATTTTGTAGAGTTTGGAAATTAAACCCTTGATATTATCAGATTTGTGTGCTATCAGTTTTTCAAAGTCTGTAAAGTTCTTAGGGGGATTTCCAATTAGAAACGTTTCTCTTAGTAGGTGTTGTACTTGTAAGTAACGGAACCAAGGCACTTTTTCGCCAATTCTCTGTTCTATTTGAGCCTTTGTCAGCGGGATTCCTTTGTCAGTGAGGTCAATTAATCTTGTTAAGCCAGGTTGTCTCCAGCTCTGGAACGCTTTTGTTTCTTTTCCAGGGATAAACCATTCCTGATTTAAAAATGATGACATTCTGGAGTTTTCTGGTAATAATAGGTGTCTTCTTCTATCCCAGACTTCTAAAGCTGCTTCCAAGAACGATAGTATGTGTACGTTTTCTTGTCTGTCATTTTTTGTTTGCCAGATGATATCTGACAGGGGCATTTCGCTACATAAGCTTTCTTCCATTTTTTGCCAACTTGGTGTTGTTTCTGCAGTGAGAATTCTAACAATGGAGGAGAGTTGTATCGCCTCATAATATAGAAGCAGATCCGGGAAATCTAGGCCTCCGTTCTTTGTTGATCTTTTCAACGCAGTTAAGTTAATTCGATGTTTTTTATAATTCCAGAAGAATCGAAGAAATGCAGTCTGCCAATTAGAGAGTTCTTTTTTCGTAATTTGGATTGGTAGAGTGCAAAGGATGAACAAGAATTTTGGTAGGAGAATGCTTTTGATGACGTTAAGTCTGTCTGCCCATGAAAATTGCATGGCACTCCATTGCTTCATTTTGTTGTTGAGTTCTTTAAAGAGTGATTGAAGGTTACAGCTAATCAGGTCTTGTAGTTTTGGAGGGATTTGGATTCCAAGACATCTCCATGGAGAGTGGGACCATCTGTACGGAAAGTTTGTTTGTATGGAGGGTTTTGTAGAGTCAGTTATGTTGATCGGGATTATTTTAGATTTTCCTAGATTTACTTTCAAACCAAACAGTTCTTGAGCTTCTTTGAAGATTAATTGCAGTTCCATTAATGAAGTTTCTGGTTCAGTGAGAAAAATCACCACGTCGTCTGCGTATAAGCTGATTTTGTGCATTGCGTCATCCACTGGAATGCCCTTGACATTCGGGTTGGCTCTTATAGCATTAGCCAGCGGCTCCATGGCTAGGGCGAAAAGTAATGGCGACGGGACAGCCCTGTCTCGTACCGCGTTGCATAGAGATTTTGTTCCCTATTATGTTGTTGGTCTGAATGGACGCGGAGGGTTGTGCATATAGTGCTGTAATTGACGTCAAACACAAGTGCATATTAGTAGAGTGTGTTTTGTTCTAACACGGTGTTTCTTTATGTTTGTCTAACTTTGCCATGTTCCCTGTGTGTTTGTTGCTGAATCTCCCTGTGGGGCCTGGAGATCTCCCAGAAATCATGGTGTTCCCCAGCCACAGCACATCATTTCCCCTACAGAAAATTTCCCAGCTATTACAACTGATCTCCAGATGACCAAGATCAGATCTCCTAGAGACAATAGCTGCTTTGGGCGGTGGACTCTATGGCATTATACCCTGCTGAAGTCCCTCCATACCCCAAACCCTGCCCTCTCCAGGCTCCACCCCCCAAAATTATCCACGTATTTCCCAACCCAGAGTTGGCAACCCTGTAACTGGCTATGGAACCACTTTCCAGACCCTTGGATCCCAGAGAACATGGCATTGGAGGAGGTCCTTTTCTACATTAGCTGCCACTGCATAGCCCCAAATCAACATAAGTCTGGGGTGGAGGGAACCATACCTGTTACCATGCGGCTCTCCTCCCATACTACCCACTATGGGCAGCAAAATGACTTGAGACAGCCCTGCCTTATAGCTAAGCAAAAAGAAATAAACATGGCTTGCCTCCCTCTATTTTCCCCTTCCCTCACCTGGAGTTTCCTTCTAGAGCTCATTGTATTTCTTCCCACAACAGGCCTTACTCCTAGTAGATATTAAAGCCAATTCCAGATGATGCTCAAAAATGCCTAGTCTTATTTAGGAGTAAATTCTGCAACAGCAACAGCAAAGAGTGACTCCACATATATGTACCTGAAAGGCACACCATCCATCCAGAACACCTAACTTATGCTCACATCATACAAGAACAATGCTTGCTTATCCATTCCAGCTATCTGGTCATAAAATATATTGGCCATAAAAGTGAGTAAATTGCTTTCTCTATCCACTTGTAGAAGGCAAGGGGAAACAGAGGTAAAGTTTCAGCCTACATGTGTATATACCTTCTTTACATATAATGTGACTCCTCCACCCTTCCAAATTTGTATGTCCCTTTTAAATAATCCTCAATCCTAATATTCCAATTGTGAGGGTCATCCCATCAAGTTTCAGTACTGCCTATTAGTTCATAGTCCCCTTCCTGTATTAGGACTTCAAGTTCCTCCTGTTTGTTTCCCATACTCTGCGCATTAGTGTAGAAACATCAGAATCCATGTGTAATGATTCCTTGTTTTATGAGAGTGTGTGCCTTTAAATGTTTGGTTGAAGTGTGGTGATAAGCATACTAGAGTGACTGAGAGAAACAAATGTGCTGTGATTGGTGGATGACAGTGTGGGAGGAGTTTTTGAAAAGAATCTGTGTGTGTGTGTCAGTTATGAAAGGCAGTTGGAATTGTTCAGTTAGGGTGTTCAGTCAGTGAATGTTCAGAGTTCCGTGTGAGATCTCAAAGAGTGCCATATATATCCTTAGCCTGTGTGGCTAACTATGGGAAAGAGTGATCCCTATTAATGTTGGAACTGAGTGTCAAACATACCAAGAGAAAAGGAAAAAGACTGTGTGTGTGATACATTTTGACAGACATATTTATAAGTCCCCAAGTCCCTTCATCCTAAACAGTTACAGAATAACCAACCTCTTTTTTTTGTTCCTCTTTTAATAAATCCTATTTTATTTAAATATATCCCAGAAGTCATATCAATCATTCCTCAGGACCACATAGACCCTGGGTTACTTTACCAGTAAGAGACACAAAGAGAAGGTTTGGACATCCTTAGGTGGCAGCCGAATCTACCCAGTTTAATAAAGCAAAGAGCACATTTAAAGGGAAAACCAGTCCTCCCTAAAGAGAGGTCGCCACACCATGTTTTATGCACTCTGAGGTTTTCATTTCTAGTGTCATGGGTACTGGCTCTGCTGAAGTTGACTACTCCTCAGATGAGAAAGAAGCAGGGAGCAACCCAGCCTCCTCTGGAGTCAGCCCAGAAGAGGAACACTTAACAACACCTGGGGGAGAAGAAGCCCCAGCAGCTGCACAGGAGGTGGAGAGGCTGATCCAGAGCCTGGCCCAGCACCCCCAGTTGAAGACACCCTGAGGCCAGAATCCCCACCTAGTTCTCCTGAGTGCCCCAGACACAGGGTGAAAAGTATGCAGACGGAGAGTGATTTCAGCTAAGCATACCTTTATTTAGTTCAGGACAAAGACAACTGACCGGCTCGCAGGCCGGTTTATATACGTTCAGAAAATCCGCCACCAAGCATACCTAAACACACCCCCTACTCCCGATAGGCTATTTACAGTAACCGGGTGACCATTGGTCTCCCGGCTGCGAAGCTAGCCCTTTTGATAGGGCCGGCTAGGATCCTCTGGATCCTTTGTCTTTTGACTGAAGCTAACATAGGAATTGTGCCTGGCCAGCCCGGGCAAGTCCGGGCATGTCAGGCTGAATACATTACACTCCTCCCCCCTTGGTTCGCAATGCACCCACAGACGAAGTCCTTCAGGTGCGCTGGTGGCTTCCTGGGGCGAGTCGAGCGGCGAGGTTCCGAGGTGGCGATTGGTTCGGTCTCGGGGGCCCTTGGAGTCGAGTGGACCGGGCCCGGCGAGGGGTCTGCTGTTGGAGGAAGGGCTGGTTCCTCGTGGCGAGGGGTCTCGGGTTCCTGCCGGAGTGGTGGCGGTGGGTCAGGTCCCGGAAGTGAGGCCGGTGGCTCCGGCTCCGGGTCCTCGTCCGGATCCTCGGGGTCCAGTTGTAGCGTGCAGCGGCGCAGCTGATCAATGTGCCGGTGGAGGATTTGGCCATCCTCGCTGGAGACCTCGTACGAACGAGGGCCTTTTACCCGAATGACTCAGGCTGGGATCCATTTGGGCCCCCGGCCGTAGTTCTGTGCGTACACCGGGTCCTCGGGAAAGAACCCCCTGGCCGCCTCGTACGTCTCGGTGCCTGGGGCCTCCGGTGGGGCCCGGTCCGGGTGTAGCCGATCCATATGGGAGGCCAGACGGCGGCCCAGCAGTAGTTCG
>NW_015160209.1:1062463-1115169 GCF_001447785.1 Gekko japonicus
AGGGGCAGGCGGCTCAGTGCGTCGGCGTGGCCCATCGCCTTTCCGGGCCGATGGACGAGGTCGTACGCATACCCCGCCAGGAAGATGGACCAGCGTAGCACCCTGGGCGAGGTTATCTGCGGTGTCTGCCGGTCGGGTGCGAGGAGGCCCAGCAGGGGCCGTACAAGTAGTGGTGAAATTTTTTCACCCCTGCCACGATTGCCAACGCCTCCTTGTCGATCTGCGCGTAGTTGCGCTCGGCCGACGACAGTGTCCGCGAGTAGTAGGCCACCGGGACCTCGCGACCATCCGGTAGTCTGTGCCCCAGGACCGCCCCGACCCCATAGGGGGAAGCGTCGCACGCCAGTACCACGGGAAGGGCCTCGTCAAAATGGGCGAGGACCGCATTAGAGACCAGGAGGTCCTTTATTGTTTGGAAAGCTGCGTCGTGTGGTGGCCCCCAGGCCCATTGCGCCGACTTGTCGAGGAGGCGGTGGAGCGGCTCCGCGACGGCCGCCTTCAGGGGCAAAAAGGAGTGGTAGAAGTTCACCAGGCCTAGGAACGCCTGTAGCTCCGTTTTGGACTTCGGGGCCGGGGCGTGTGTGATGGCTTCTACCTTGTCCTGGGAGGGGTGCAGGCCGGCGGCGTCCACCGCGAAGCCCAGAAACTCCACCCGCGGCACCCCCAGTAGGCACTTCTCCCGTTTCACCTTGAGGCCCGCCGCGTCGAAGCGTTGTAAAACGGCCCTCAGACGGTCTGCGAAGGACGAGGGGTCTGGCGCGGCGATCAGCACGTCGTCTAGAAACGGCTGAACTCCGGGGATGCCTTTAAGGAGGGAATCCATAAAAGATTGAAAGATCCCCGGCGCGACTGAGACCCCGAACTGGAGGCGGTGCACCTTGAAGGCCCCTTTGTGGGTCGCAATGGTCTGTGCCTCGGCCGTGGCGGCGTCCACCGGTAGCTGCTGGTACGCCTGGGCCAAGTCCAGTTTGCCGAACACCCGAGCCCCTGCCAGGGCTGCCAGCACTTGGCTTACTACCGGCACCGGGTACGCGTGGGGCTGCAGGGCTTTGTTTATGGTGCATTTATAGTCCGCGCAGATGCGGACGTCCCCGTTCGGCTTGAGTGGTGTGACAATGGGGGTCTCCCACCGGGCCGACGCCACCGGTTCTAGCACGCCTTGCTCAACTAGGCGATCGAGCTCGGCCTCCACCTTCGGCCTCATGGAGATCGGGGGCAGCCGGGCCCTGATGCGGATGGGGCGTATCGCGGGGTCTAGGTCCAGGGAAATGGCAGGGCCCGTGTACCGCCCCAGGGTCCCATCGAAGATGCGGGGAAATTCTGCGCACACCGCCCCGAAATCCTGCGCTCCAACCTGGTTGATGCCCGTAACGGAGAGCCCCAGGGCCTTGAACCAGGCCAGTCCCAACAAGCTGGAGAGGGGCCGGTCCACAACCAGTAGGTCCAGTTGGCCCTTGAAACCCTGAAACTGGACCCGGAACTTGCCCCAGCCCACCACCGCCACGGGGTTTTTGTTAAAGTCCCGTAACCGGAAACCCCGTGACTTCTGTAGTGGTGGCCCCCCCCGAGGACACAGTGCACGGAGCGTGTCCGCGGATATTATGGAGTAGGTCGACCCGGTGTCGATCTCCATGGTGCAGGGGGCTCCCTCTATGAGGACCGTCACATGCATTTTATTTGGGCCGTCGGGGGGCAGGTTACAGACCTGGTGCTGTGGAAAGTGGGACGACACGGTGTGGAGCTCCAGGGGCAGTTCCGCGGTGGTCTGGTGGGTGGCCGATCTCGGTCGTTGTCCCTTGGACCGGCAGACCTTGGCGATGTGTCCTGCCTTGTTGCAGGAACGGCAGACCGCATTCCGGAAACGGCACGACCTGCGTTCGTGATCCTCCCCGCAGCTGGCGCACTGACTTGGAGACGGGGCCTTGGAGGTCCTGGAGGATACGTGTTTTGATCGCTGCTGAGTCCGCTGTCGGAGTTGTAGGACTTCCTCTTGGTCCGAGACGTCGGAGCCGCTGCTCACTTGGGTACGGTGGACCGCCTTGGCGCGGCGGTCTTGTCGCGCTTGTTCGTATGCTGAGGCCTCCCGGATGGCCTTGTCCAGGCTCAGATCGTTCTGGCTCACCAGTTTCCTCTGCAGCTTCGGCTCCCGGAGTCCGACGAGGAACTGGTTCAGGAGGGTATCGTCGAGGCTGGGGAAGGAGCACCGGGTCGCCAGGCTCCGCAGCGCCGCCAGAAAATCGGAGGTGGTTTCGCCGGAGGCCTGAACTCTTGCGAAGAAGTCCAACCGCTCCACGTACTTCGTGGGTTTGGGAGCCAGGTGGTCGGTCAGGGCCTGGACTAAGGAGCTGTATGACTCGTCCTTCGTTAGTTTGGGCGAGATTAAGTCCTTGAGGAGCCGATGGGTCTGGATTCCGCAGTGGCTCAGCAGGTAAGCCTTCTTCATCGCGTCATCCACCACCTTGTGGATGGTGAAGCGGCTCTCCAGCGTGTCCAGCCAGGTGTCCCACAGCGAGGGCTGGGAGAGATCGAAAGCGGGCAGGCTTTCAGTTGCGGTCGCGGTCGCCATTGTGTTGCAGCCACGTGGTGGGGTGGCCTCTGGAACGGCGATGGCGTCGGGAGCGTTGTGGAGGCCGCTGCTGCTCTCGGGGTCAGCAGGGAGCGAAGCGGAGCCGGGAGCTGCGCGATGAGCGGTTGCCGGAGAGCTGGGAAGCGAAGCGGCGCGGTTCCCGGAGGTCTCGGCGTCGGGGCTCGGTGCGGTGCTCGCGTTGGCGTCCGGGTCTTTGTTCATGGGGTCGTGGATCCCACCCTCGTCGCCAGTGAAAAGTATGCAGACGGAGAGTGATTTCAGCTAAGCATACCTTTATTTAGTTCAGGACAAAGACAACTGACCGGCTCGCAGGCCGGTTTATATGCATTCACCGGCTCGCAGGCCGGTTTATATACGTTCAGAAAACCCGCCACCAAGCATACCTAAACACACCCCCTACTCCCGATAGGCTATTTACAGTAACCGGGTGACCATTGGTCTCCCAGCTGGGAAGCTAGCCCTTTTGATAGGGCCGGCTAGGATCCTCCGGATCCTTTGTCTTTCGACTGAAGCTAACATAGGAATTGTGCCTGGCCAGCCCGGGCAAGTCCGGGCATGTCAGGCTGAATACATTACACAGGGCATGCGAGAAGCTGAGTATGCAAGAGCGAAGGAAGAGTGCCAGGCTGCAACTCTTGCAAAAGCAATATGAGGAGCTGCGGGTCTTGGCAGATTGACTCCCAGGGAAGGGAGGACTTGTTCATAAACACCCCACGCACCTGCCTCAGCGCAGTAGCAACCACTCACGCTCAGATCCACTCTGGCTTGTAACAACTGCTACTTGCTCCTGCATTACAGCCTCCCTGGAGCTGTAATGGGTAGTTCTCATTAACCCGTTCTATGTTTGTTTTCTGAAGATTTTCAAAGGCATTTTTAATAACATTTTTACAGGTTTGTTCAATTGCCTGACGTACTTCCTCAAATAGAAGTTTTTTGAATTGTTCCACAGATAATTGAACAGTATTTGTATCTTCTAAGTCGAACATCACCGTTTCTCCTACTAGTCTTATTATTTTTTCTTCTGCCAGTGCCATTTTCTTCCCATTAACTCAAATCTTTTCACAGTCACATTTAAAGCCACAATTTAGAGCATCCATGGGGCAATCTACTGGGGATCTTTTCCAAATTTTGCGAAAAATATGCGTTACTCACGTTCTTGACTTTGCTATATAGTTTTATTACAAATCCACAGTTTAAAAAGGTCGATCGCAGCTACTTTAGCATTCATGGCGGACCATGATGCTCCATTTGTTCGCCTCTGTGTCAAAACAAACCAGTCCTGTCCCACCCTCTGCCACTGGCGAAACACCCGGTCAAGTCTCCTGCAGACCAGACCTCTCTCCAGGAGGCTAGCGAGACCCCCGCCGGTATGGATACCCGGGGGACTCCAAAAAGACGAAGAAGGATGGGGCTTATTGGGAGCATCCTGACTGAGCACCCGCGATGCTGCGCCGTTGCCCCGGAAGTCGGCATAGTCTCTTTTAATATGTTCTGGGCTGTGCCAGGCAGTATCATTTGTTCCCAACGTGGATGAGCAAGAAGAGATAAAAATCCATTGGCTTGATAAGTCTTCCTACCCTTTCCGTCACATCCTGAATGCATACACCTGGTAGACAGCATTTCTTGAGACGACAAGTCCAATCAGCACACTTTAGTTTCTATCCCGCTCAGTAGGAAATCCCCAATTACCAACACATGGCTTCTCCTATTTTGGGGACCAGGGGCTCGATTCCTCTCATCCACAGGGGTCTGAGAAATTTTCTTCAAGCTTTGTGGAGGCTGGGGGAGGAGCTCTTGTTCCAGTGGCTGAGAATTAATATCTGTAGGGAGATCCAGGAACCGATTGCTTAGCAACAGAGGCTCAGATCTTCCTGTTCCTGTGGGTTACATTCTTCCATGTACCCTCCTCCTGTGTTGGGTGCTCCTCCAGTTGCTGAGATACCTTTCCATCCTCCTCCAGTTGCCCTCTCAGGAGTGCTTCATCTGTTGTGTCCATGAACTCGTCACCTTCCCTTATAAAATGGAGTGTGGACAAGCGTGCCTCAAGTCCCTGTATCTTCTCCTCCAGTAGGGCTACCAACTTACACTTGCTGCAAGTGGGAGGGCTTCTAGTGTCCTAGCCCCACTGGTGAACCTCCTGATGGCACTTGGTAGTTTTGGCCACTATGTGACAGAGTGTTGGACTAGATGGGCCATTGGCCAGATCCAACATTGGCTTTTCTTATGTTCTTATGATCTAGCTGCTGGATCCATGCCACAGTAACATTAAGACTAGATTTACCGCATGCACTGTACATAAATCTCCCCTAAAAATCAGTTCAGAAACTTCAGTTGGTGCAGAATGTCACAGCTTGGCTATTATCAAGAGCTAGATGGAGCATGCATATCACTCTCATCCTGAAAGTACTTCCCTGGCTGCCTATCAGTGACCAGGCACAATTTAATGCCTGCATGTCCTTGGAACCTCATATCTGCAAGACTGCCTCTCCCTCTAAGTTTCCAGCATGACAGTTTCAGTCTGGAGCAGGGTATTCTACAGGTACCAACCTGTAAATGGACAAAATCAACAACTGCTATGAAACACTCTATACCAACTCTTGTGTGCATCCTGTAAACTCTAAAATAGCTTTAACCCTTGGAATTACTATTGACTAAAACATACTAGACAGATTTAGATAATAATGACTATTGAGAACTCATTTAAACTTCAAATCCATTTGTGAAATTGAGACCACTCGGAGGAGATAAACTGTTGCTGTGACAGGTAATCCATTACTGGGTACCACTTGCCAGTAAACCCATCTTCCACTGGACGTTGTGCTAAACCGTTCAACTTACTCGTTACTGCGTCCATCAAATAATGATTCCACAACTTTTTATACCACAACTCTAAGGTAGGAGCGTTGAGATCTTTCCAGCAGGATGCGATCGCCGTTTTAGCGGCATCCAACATTATTTCAATCGTGATTTTGTGTGCCCTGGATTTTAATGCCGTAGGCCACAAATTTAAGAATATAATTTTTGGTGAGAATGGGACCTGTACCGACGTGATTTTATTAATTTCATTTAATATATCCAGCCAAAATTTCTTTACTTTTTCACATTTCCACCAACAATGTGCGTAATCCCCAACTTGCTGACACCCTTTCCAGCAATATGGTGAGTAATTCCCAGATATCATGGAAAGTTTGTGTGGGGTAGTGTACCATCTAGATGTTATTTTCAGAGTTTGGAGAGTTAATAATATAGTTATAGTTTTATTTCTGAAACTGCTAGAGTTCCAGAATTCTTCCCAATGTTCTTCTGTGATAGGTATTGTGCAATCATTTTGCCATTTAGAGTGTTTCATATCTATATTCAAATTTAGGGTTGTTTGTTATTAATAGTTGCATGTTTGGGTGGAAAGAGCACAGAACGCTAAAGCTGTATTTTACTACATGTATTGGTCACTTGTAATTTGCTGTTGTCATTTTTGTGTTCTATTCTGTCCATGTTTATACTTGGGAAAATGATATAAATAAAGATATTTAAAATTAAAAAAAACAAACAACTGCTCATACATGTGTCTTCTCTGTTGTGGCCTCCACCTTGCGGAATGTCTTGCCTGAGAATGTCAGGAAGGCTCCCCCTCTTCTGGCTTTTCTCAAGTTAGGCAAAATTGAATTATTAAAGAGGAATTTACTACACAGGCAATAGAGTCGCACTGTACTACATGATTTACAAAGTTACTTGGAAAAATATTAGGGACTGTGGTCTATCTATAGTACTGTGTATAGCTTGTTGAAACTAGGATCCTGCTTGGAGTTTTGCATCACTTAATGTCTCATGTTAATACTTTTGCTTTGCTTCAGTTTTGTTTTTGGAATTCTGGTAGGTTCTACAACCCTAATCCTAGTGCACTGTGTATTGATTGTCCCATCCATTGATCGTATTGACTCATTGTGTGTAATCCACCTTGAGTCCAAGTGAGAAAGGCAAACTATAAACAAACAAACAAAGGTGGCATATAGGAAAGGGATCATAAACCCAAGAGTTGTGCTGTACTGCTCAAATGGAAGCTACAAGGCAGCATCTTGACTCTGTTAACAGTACCCAGGAGTCATTTCCTGCAGGAGCGCAAAGGAGCGGAGCTCCGGCAGTAAGGAGCCCAGGGGGCGGGCACATGCAACAAGCCATGTCTCCTGCTCCCAGCAGCCCTCAGTCGGGCCATGAGGAGCAAGAAGCAGCCAGGTAAGTTGCAGAGGGGGCCCCCGTCCGCCTTCAGGTACAAGCTCTCCCTCCTCTGCAAGGACAGATTTGTACGTTCCTCCCCCCCCCCAATAGCTAGCAATCCAAAACAGTCCAGTGGAGCCTGAGCGGTGGGTGCTGCCTTTTGACACACTTTCGGTGATGTCAGGGGGTGTGGCATATGCAAATAAGTTATGCTAATAAGTTATGCTAATGAGCTCCTGCACCTCTTTTTCTACTAAATTACCCCTGACAGTACCTACATATATTTGTGAGTCACAAAGTCAAACTGTCCAGTATAACTGACAGCATGGTAGGTTTTAATTTCTGCTTAAGGCGATAGCTGTATGCACAATACTGGATGGATAGATGGATGGATGGATGGATGGATGGATGGATGGATGGATGGATGGATGGATGGAAGACAGACAGACAGACAGACAGATAGATAGATACAAACAATATGGTAGGCATGTGGGCTTTCCTTCAACTAAGTTTTAAGAAGCGCTCATTTTTTAAATTAAAGGATTCTTAAGCTAAAATAACCCCTACATTATAATAAACTTTCTTTGCAAAGCACTGGACTTTTAAAGCCATTTTTTTGTCATTTGGGGGAGGGGGGACAATGCTCTTGTTTTATACAATCTTATACAACTTTATTATTGTTGTTGCTGTTATCATTGTTACTTTGCCATTACCTCTTTGCACTCCTGGGTCTCACATAGAATTCTGTTATGATTTATGAGACTGTGAACAGTATTTGCTTTCATGTTGATTTCAGTAATAGAGCCATGTGGCTTTCATTTCATTCAGATTGAAAATAAATGAAGCACATTCGTCACCAACCACTTTAAATTGTAAATCACTTTTATTTGGACCTGCAGGCCAATAGTTTATCTTTGTTGCAAAGCCTGCTATGCAAATATTTAACAATGTGCTTTTCCCAGTTAAATATATCCACTGTGGTTAATGTCACAGGGTATTCAGATGATACAACAACAACAAAATTCAATAGCCATTTGAAAGTAATTAACCTAAGACTTTAATTCTCCCAAGATTTATGATAACAGTAACAGTTCATTGTGCTGACATTTCTAATTACTTATTGGAAAACAATCTTTCATGTACCTTGGTACACTTTTTTAGACATCCTTTTGGAGCAGACATGAATAGAAATTACAAGTAGTATTTTTGCCCATCAATATATCTAATTCTCAACCTGGCCAAAGCTGGGGATACTTATACTCAGAGACTGGAGTTGTGAATGGACAAGACAGATCATTCTACAAACCTGAAAAACATTCCAGTGTGGTATAGCAGCTAGCGTTTCAGACACTATAGCAGCTAGTGTTTCAGACTAGGAAACCCAGATTCAAATACCCATTCTGCCATGGTGCTCACTGGGTAGGGTTGCCAGACCTCTGGTCTGGGTGGGGGTTCCTCTGATTTTCTTTTCTTTTTTTGTATAACATTTTTATTTTTCCAAAACAAACAAACATAAAAGTAGGGATACAACAGTTCATATGAATCTTTTCTCTATTACAGTACCTCATACACTAATTAAATCTGTCTCATTTTTCCACCATATATTGTTTATAAAGTTCACAAATATATGAATATACAGTTTCTTATTTTCTACTAACATAAACTTTTCCTAAACATGTTGTTAGATGTTTGAGTTATTTTGTAGAGTGTGTGATTTTTTATTGTGAATACAAGTATATTAGGATCTTATTCCGTCAAAAGTATCTGGGATTCCCTCAATATATAAATGATGGAGTCCTACGTTCTAGGGAATTCTCTCATACATTTCCCAGAGTTTTTAGAGGTATCAGCTTCTTCTTGATTTTCTGGTTTCTCCTCTTAAGTTTTAAAGTCTTCATTCTGTGTCTTTTTCCTTTATAGGTGTAGAAATTATCTTCTAGAAGCAGCCATCTATGTTCCATCTTAGTGATAGCTTGTAATTCCATATATTGGTGTGGGGGGTTTTTTTGTCTCTGAGATTATAAGGAAGTCACTATTTTGGGAGTTTCATCAGCCATGGTTCTTTTATAGAGTCTCTGATACATTTTTGTGAAAGTTGTGTTTTTCTTTGTAGGCATAGATTCTTTTTTGTAGATCCAGTCCTCTTGCTTGTAGGTTTCCTCTGTGTCTTCAAAGCAGTCATGTCTTTTTTCCTCCTGTTTCCATGCTGTCTGGGCTGTTTCCCTCTTAGTTTTGACCTGTTGCATGAGTATTTGGATTTCTGTCTGTACATGTGGGCTTTCCTTCCCAATGAAGTAAAAAGAAATAAATTCTTGTAGAAACAGGTTATCAGCAGAAAGGACCTGTTTTTTGTCCTCTGACACTTTCCTTTCCTCCTAGTCTCTTTCATTCTGGCCCCTAAACAATTTTCTGATTTTGTTTTCCTTGCCTATAAATACATTTTAATTCTTCTCCAATGGTTTTTTAAATAGTCTCCTGCATCCCTAACTGTATTTTCTGTGACCACCTGTGTGAACCTGAGATATCCCATTGTCTCTCTAGGAAGTAATACAAATTGGATTAAAAGGCATGGAGTTTTATTAAATGCCAAATCCAAACAAAACAGACCTCCCAGTAATCACACAGCCAAGGAAACAAGACAAAACTGGGGCCAATATAGAACCAATAATACACTCTGAACCATGAGTAGTATGCTAGATACAATTGCTTTATACTAGATAGTACTATAAAGTATACAAAATTTCCCCAAATATTAACAACAATAAGAATACAATAGAATATCAGTGGCTGCCAACAGCCCCAAAATAACAGTGGAATTCCTAAACAGTTACTGTTGGCAGTCAAAAAAGTAGAAGGCTTAATGAGCTGAAAGCTACTGGAGCTTGACGAAGCAGCCGGCTTACACTTGGTTTCGTCTAGTGACTTCCTCATAAGCAGCTTAACTGTAAGATAAAATCCATAACAATACATAACAATACATTTCAAGCAGAATTGAGCATGGCACTTAACACAGTTGACAAATCCACAATAAGCATTTAACACAGTTGTCAAACCCACAATAAGGATTAAGGTGAAGGTATACTACCTGTTGTTGTATATAAGTTTTCTTAATATGTGTATTTTCTTGGTTTTTAAGATACTCCTCTAGAGTTGCTACCTTTAATATAGGGACTAGCCCTTATTTCCTACAAGATAGAAGTATTAAGGTTTAGTACAGTTATATAGTTAATTGTATGATGTTAAGTTAAGTAAGGCTATTCTACTTAGTACCCACCTTGGACCATATCTCCTATGGGACCTGTCCTTGATAGACTAAGCTTCTTAGCCAAAGGTCTCTCTGTTCAACTGTTACATGTTTACCATATATATCCTAAGTGACACCACCTGCAAGTTCCTATTAAAGAGCCCAGCAATATGGGCTTAAAGTCTGTATGTTTTACTATTTCATGTATATCATATGTATCTTAAATGATGTATAACAGAGATATCATTTATAAAAAACATGTATAGTCTATAGCTAGGTTTAATCCCTTAGGATATTGTGTTTGTAGTTTATGTATCCAGAAAGCCTCACGTCTTTCTAAGGCTTTTATAACATCCACCTTACTGTATTTATAGGTGTTGAAGGTTTCAAGCACTAGAAATTTAAGATCATTACAGCTGTGTCCCTGTTCGACAAAATGGGGGACTAATGGGGAGTCCAAATTTTTCTGTCTAATGCGAGATTTATGCTCAATGATACGTGTCCTAACGGCTCTTGTGGACATACCCACATACAATTTAGGAATAGAACAACCACATTGGATCAAATACACCACTTTTTTCGTTGCACAAGTAGTAAGTTGCTTAAGAGTAACAGTAACATTAATAGAAGGAAAAGTAATTTGATTAGTAACAATTGCAAGTGCACACACTGAACATCTCCCGCAACAATGATGGCCACTATTAATTGAAAGGCTCCTGTTAACACGTAACTCATCTGTATGCGTTAAGGAATCTCTAATACTTTTAGTTTTACGAAAACCTATGTAAGGTTTATCATTGCAACCTGGAATATCACTGACCAAGTGCCAGTGTTTGAAAATAATTTTCTTGATGCGTTCAGCGTTAGTAGTGTAATCAAAAGCACAAAATATGCGTTGAGGTGTGTCTTTTCTGTTATTTGAAGCTAGCAGACTACTCCTAGTTCTATATTCTGCTCTGGCTGATGCTTTGGTTATAATTTCTTCTGGATAACCCCGTGTGACAAATTGTTGATGTAGGTTGTTTCTCTCTTTAATATAATCTTTACGTGAACTACAATTACGTTTAAGACGTAGTAGTTGGCTAAATGGCAGATTCCTCTTTAAATGCTGAGCGTGATATGAATTAAAATGAAGAAAAGAGTTTCTGTCTGTAGGTTTAACATAAGATTTAACTGCTAACAATCTAGTCTCAGTAACATATATTGTTGTGTCAAGAAAATTAATCTCCATCATATTTAGCTGAGCTGTAAATTTAATAGTATCATGTACCGAATTAAGCCAATCCAAAAATTGTTGAAAGACCTGTTTATCCCTAAAGATCAAAAATAAATCATCCAAAAACCGTTTTAGGAAAATAATATTCTGAAAAAAGGGGTTATTATCTACATTGAGAATCCATTCTTGTTCAAATTGTGCCATAAATAAATTAGCTACAGAGGGGGCAAATGAACTTCCCATAGCAATACCCTTAATTTGTGTGTAGAAATCATCCTTAAATCTAAAAAAACTATAATCAAAAATAATGTCTATAAGATCCAACAAAAAATGAGTAGGAGGTTCATGTAGAGAGCGTGAATCCAGAGTAGCCTGCAAACATGTACGAGCCTCTGCATGAGGGATATTAGTATACAACGCAGAAACATCCATAGTTACCAATACTGCGTTTTCTGGAATCAACATTCCTTCAACCTTGTTAATAAAGTCTTTAGTGTCCTTAATATAAGTAGAGATCTGTGGTATAAAGGGTTGCAAAAAAGAATCAATATATTTTGCCAGAGGTTCTAAGATAGAATTAGATGCAGAAACTATAGGGCGGCCGGGGGGAGGAGAACCCGGCTTATGCACCTTGGGTAGAGCATAAAAAATAGGCACTCTAGAGTATTTGTTAACTAAATATTGTGCGGTAGGTAGATCTATATAGTTTAAAGCTATAGCCTCATTCACGACTATCTGTATAATTCTCATGATCTTATCTGTTGGATCATAATCCAATGGTGCATATGCTTCTCTATCTGCTAGTAATACGTTAATCATAGAAAGATAGTCCTTAGTGTTTAATACAACTATGCCTCCCCCTTTATCCGCCTCTTTGATAACAATTGAAGGATCCTCAGCAAGAGTACGTAAGGTATCGAAGTCTTGTGTAGAAAAATTCTGTCTGCCTCTGTAGTGTATTTCTTCCAATTGGTTAATTTCTTTAAGTATTTGTTGTTCAAACACAGTAATAGCTGGTAAATTAACATTTGGAGTAAATTGCGATTTAGGTTTAAATTTATTCCTACTATTTTCATTACTATCACCAAAGAAAGCCTTTAATTTTAGAAGCCTAATCAATTTAAAAATATCAATGCGTGTCTGAAAACTGTCATATCTCGGAGTGGGTACAAATCCTAAACCATAATTGAGTATTTTCTTCTCCATTGGAGTAAGATGTTTAGCAGAAAGGTTCATCACTAAGTCTTGTTCCCCCGACGTTTCTTCGGGAATTGTTGTAAAAAATTCTGACGAGCAGTATTTTTAGATTTTCTATAAGGATTTACTCTAGAGGAGGATCCCTCCTCTGCAGAGGTATTAGCTGATTCCTCTGCCTCTGTACTATCATAATCAGTAAGATTAGTTCTAGAGTCTGCCCATGAGACTCTTCGTTTATTGGGTTCTCCCTGTGTATGCCAATTATAAACTCTATTCTGAGTATAATCTCGATGGTCTCTTTCATATTTTTTAATTTTATAGTCTCTTATATTTTTCTCAAAAATCTTGAGGTCCTCCTCCATAGTTTTAAGACGGTTGCCAAAGCTTTCAGCTGTCATAGAACTTTGTAATTTGTCTTCTAGAGTTTTAATTTCAGTGTCTAATTTATCAATTTCTTTTGTGGACTGGTCAATTATCAACAACATGAGATCATATGAACATTTGTTAAGTATGGTAATCCATTTGTTCAAAAATTCATCATTTCCTAAAAATAAGGCAGGTCCCTTTTGCATTCTAAGTCCCCGTGGGATCATGTTTGCAAAACAGTAGTCACTTAATGAAGAGGCATGTAGTGCCAGTTTTATTTTCTTTTTTCGGGAAAAATCAAGCTGTGTCCAATCATGGCCCCCATGCTGGCCAGAATGATTAGAAATCTTAGGAATATTACTCAAAATTCTATCTCTCTCTTGATCAGAGAAGCCAAATCTTTCAATAGGTAAAGACATAGTCAAAAGTAGCCAAATCCAAACAAAAAGTAGTCAAAAGTAGCCAAATCCAAACAAAAAGTAGTCAAAAGTAGCCAAATCCAAACAAAAAGTAGTCAAAAGTAGCCAAATCCAAACAAAAAGTAGTCAAAAGTAGCCAAATCCAAACAAAACAGACCTCCCAGTAATCACACAGCCAAGGAAACAAGACAAAACTGGGGCCAATATAGAACCAATAATACACTCTGAACCATGAGTAGTATGCTAGATACAATTGCTTTATACTAGATAGTTACTATAAAGTATACAAAATTTCCCCAAATATTTACAACAATAAGAAAACAATAGAATATCAGTGGCTGCCAACAGCCCCAAAATAACAGTGGAATTCCTAAACAGTTACTGTTGGCAGTCAAAAAAGTAGAAGGCTTAATGAGCTGAAAGCTACTGGAGCTTGACGAAGCAGCCGGCTTACACTTGGTTTCGTCTAGTGACTTCCTCATAAGCAGCTTAACTGTAAGATAAAATCCATAACAATACATAACAATACATTTCAAGCAGAATTGAGCATGGCACTTAACACAGTTGACAAATCCACAATAAGCATTTAACACAGTTGTCAAACCCACAATAAGGATTAAGGTGAAGGTATACTACCTGTTGTTGTATATAAGTTTTCTTAATATGTGTATTTTCTTGGTTTTTAAGATACTCCTCTAGAGTTGCTACCTTTAATATAGGGACTAGCCCTTATTTCCTACAAGATAGAAGTATTAAGGTTTAGTACAGTTATATAGTTAATTGTATGATGTTAAGTTAAGTAAGGCTATTCTACTTAGTACCCACCTTGGACCATATCTCCTATGGGACCTGTCCTTGATAGACTAAGCTTCTTAGCCAAAGGTCTCTCTGTTCAACTGTTACATGTTTACCATATATATCCTAAGTGACACCACCTGCAAGTTCCTATTAAAGAGCCCAGCAATATGGGCTTAAAGTCTGTATGTTTTACTATTTCATGTATATCATATGTATCTTAAATGATGTATAACAGAGATATCATTTATAAAAAACATGTATAGTCTATAGCTAGGTTTAATCCCTTAGGATATTGTGTTTGTAGTTTATGTATCCAGAAAGCCTCACGTCTTTCTAAGGCTTTTATAACATCCACCTTACTGTATTTATAGGTGTTGAAGGTTTCAAGCACTAGAAATTTAAGATCATTACAGCTGTGTCCCTGTTCGACAAAATGGGGGACTAATGGGGAGTCCAAATTTTTCTGTCTAATGCGAGATTTATGCTCAATGATACGTGTCCTAACGGCTCTTGTGGACATACCCACATACAATTTAGGAATAGAACAACCACATTGGATCAAATACACCACTTTTTTCGTTGCACAAGTAGTAAGTTGCTTAAGAGTAACAGTAACATTAATAGAAGGAAAAGTAATTTGATTAGTAACAATTGCAAGTGCACACACTGAACATCTCCCGCAACAATGATGGCCACTATTAATTGAAAGGCTCCTGTTAACACGTAACTCATCTGTATGCGTTAAGGAATCTCTAATACTTTTAGTTTTACGAAAACCTATGTAAGGTTTATCATTGCAACCTGGAATATCACTGACCAAGTGCCAGTGTTTGAAAATAATTTTCTTGATGCGTTCAGCGTTAGTAGTGTAATCAAAAGCACAAAATATGCGTTGAGGTGTGTCTTTTCTGTTATTTGAAGCTAGCAGACTACTCCTAGTTCTATATTCTGCTCTGGCTGATGCTTTGGTTATAATTTCTTCTGGATAACCCCGTGTGACAAATTGTTGATGTAGGTTGTTTCTCTCTTTAATATAATCTTTACGTGAACTACAATTACGTTTAAGACGTAGTAGTTGGCTAAATGGCAGATTCCTCTTTAAATGCTGAGCGTGATATGAATTAAAATGAAGAAAAGAGTTTCTGTCTGTAGGTTTAACATAAGATTTAACTGCTAACAATCTAGTCTCAGTAACATATATTGTTGTGTCAAGAAAATTAATCTCCATCATATTTAGCTGAGCTGTAAATTTAATAGTATCATGTACCGAATTAAGCCAATCCAAAAATTGTTGAAAGACCTGTTTATCCCTAAAGATCAAAAATAAATCATCCAAAAACCGTTTTAGGAAAATAATATTCTGAAAAAAGGGGTTATTATCTACATTGAGAATCCATTCTTGTTCAAATTGTGCCATAAATAAATTAGCTACAGAGGGGGCAAATGAACTTCCCATAGCAATACCCTTAATTTGTGTGTAGAAATCATCCTTAAATCTAAAAAAACTATAATCAAAAATAATGTCTATAAGATCCAACAAAAAATGAGTAGGAGGTTCATGTAGAGAGCGTGAATCCAGAGTAGCCTGCAAACATGTACGAGCCTCTGCATGAGGGATATTAGTATACAACGCAGAAACATCCATAGTTACCAATACTGCGTTTTCTGGAATCAACATTCCTTCAACCTTGTTAATAAAGTCTTTAGTGTCCTTAATATAAGTAGAGATCTGTGGTATAAAGGGTTGCAAAAAAGAATCAATATATTTTGCCAGAGGTTCTAAGATAGAATTAGATGCAGAAACTATAGGGCGGCCGGGGGGAGGAGAACCCGGCTTATGCACCTTGGGTAGAGCATAAAAAATAGGCACTCTAGAGTATTTGTTAACTAAATATTGTGCGGTAGGTAGATCTATATAGTTTAAAGCTATAGCCTCATTCACGACTATCTGTATAATTCTCATGATCTTATCTGTTGGATCATAATCCAATGGTGCATATGCTTCTCTATCTGCTAGTAATACGTTAATCATAGAAAGATAGTCCTTAGTGTTTAATACAACTATGCCTCCCCCTTTATCCGCCTCTTTGATAACAATTGAAGGATCCTCAGCAAGAGTACGTAAGGTATCGAAGTCTTGTGTAGAAAAATTCTGTCTGCCTCTGTAGTGTATTTCTTCCAATTGGTTAATTTCTTTAAGTATTTGTTGTTCAAACACAGTAATAGCTGGTAAATTAACATTTGGAGTAAATTGCGATTTAGGTTTAAATTTATTCCTACTATTTTCATTACTATCACCAAAGAAAGCCTTTAATTTTAGAAGCCTAATCAATTTAAAAATATCAATGCGTGTCTGAAAACTGTCATATCTCGGAGTGGGTACAAATCCTAAACCATAATTGAGTATTTTCTTCTCCATTGGAGTAAGATGTTTAGCAGAAAGGTTCATCACTAAGTCTTGTTCCCCCGACGTTTCTTCGGGAATTGTTGTAAAAAATTCTGACGAGCAGTATTTTTAGATTTTCTATAAGGATTTACTCTAGAGGAGGATCCCTCCTCTGCAGAGGTATTAGCTGATTCCTCTGCCTCTGTACTATCATAATCAGTAAGATTAGTTCTAGAGTCTGCCCATGAGACTCTTCGTTTATTGGGTTCTCCCTGTGTATGCCAATTATAAACTCTATTCTGAGTATAATCTCGATGGTCTCTTTCATATTTTTTAATTTTATAGTCTCTTATATTTTTCTCAAAAATCTTGAGGTCCTCCTCCATAGTTTTAAGACGGTTGCCAAAGCTTTCAGCTGTCATAGAACTTTGTAATTTGTCTTCTAGAGTTTTAATTTCAGTGTCTAATTTATCAATTTCTTTTGTGGACTGGTCAATTATCAACAACATGAGATCATATGAACATTTGTTAAGTATGGTAATCCATTTGTTCAAAAATTCATCATTTCCTAAAAATAAGGCAGGTCCCTTTTGCATTCTAAGTCCCCGTGGGATCATGTTTGCAAAACAGTAGTCACTTAATGAAGAGGCATGTAGTGCCAGTTTTATTTTCTTTTTTCGGGAAAAATCAAGCTGTGTCCAATCATGGCCCCCATGCTGGCCAGAATGATTAGAAATCTTAGGAATATTACTCAAAATTCTATCTCTCTCTTGATCAGAGAAGCCAAATCTTTCAATAGGTAAAGACATAGTCAAAAGTAGCCAAATCCAAACAAAAAGTAGTCAAAAGTAGCCAAATCCAAACAAAAAGTAGTCAAAAGTAGCCAAATCCAAACAAAAAGTAGTCAAAAGTAGCCAAATCCAAACAAAAAGTAGTCAAAAGTAGCCAAATCCAAACAAAACAGACCTCCCAGTAATCACACAGCCAAGGAAACAAGACAAAACTGGGGCCAATATAGAACCAATAATACACTCTGAAATATTTGGGGAAATTTTGTATACTTTATAGTACTATCTAGTATAAAGCAATTGTATCTAGCATACTACTCATGGTTCAGAGTGTATTATTGGTTCTATATTGGCCCCAGTTTTGTCTTGTTTCCTTGGCTGTTTTATTAAATGCCCCAGTATCAGATAGTTTCAAATTATGAACAACATGACTCTGCAAATAATTATGCTCATGCTTCATTTGGGAATGCACATATGCTTAAAGTTAGACACATAATAAAAACATTTCAGTATATCTGAGCACATCTTTAAATCCTAAGACTTTTCAAACTGTGTCCAAATCATAGATTTTATGAAACACCATGCAAAAATAAAGTAGTGCAGTTTACCCTGTGCACTATGCACAGAACAAAATACTGTATATAATTTATTCTTCTTTAAAAATGTTTAATATTAGGGTAGGAAACAAGTATTTAAAATACAAGCTTTATGAAAAACACTGAAAATTTACAACTAAAACTTTTTCAGTGGGGGAAAAACTGTGAGCTATTTTTAAACAACAGGTCCAACTTTTTACCAGCATCATCACTGAACCCTGAAAGTAATGAGAAGTCTTCAGTATAACATGCTCTTTCAGTAGTTTGCCCTTGACAGTAGGTGCACACTGGGTTTGAAATTAGTCGCAGCTAGTAAAAAAAAAAATCTGAAAAGCATCAACGTCTTAATGTTATAAAAACATGAATGGTACATTTCTCACAAAATCTGTAAGAAAGAGGGACAGTCAAATAGCAAAATAAAAGTCATTTAATACCTCGCAAAAGGTATTCTTTTACAAAATACCTTATATTAGGTGTCACCTTCAAAGCTAGCAATGGCCTTGGACCCACACACTTACAAGACTGGCTCTCCCACTATGTTCCACCATGACAGCTTTGGCCATTTGCAAAACAATAATGTTCAGGAGGGCATTTTTATATAGGGATTAGAATCACATTTTTATAAAGGGATTAGAATAAAGAACAGAGTCAGGGCTCCCAAGTACTTACCTTAATTCGGCGGGGGATGTATAGCTCTTTGTGGGACCATTCCTGCGGGGAAAACATAGGCGCTGCACTATTCTGTCGCCCAGACGTGACGTAGGCACGTAGCCGGGTGACACTCTAGCAATGGGGCTGGAAACTCGATGGTACCATCGAGTTTCCGTCCCATGACCAGAGCGTCGCCCAGCTACATGCCTATGTCACGTCTGGGCGACGGAATAGTGCAGCACCTGTGTTCCAAGCAAGAATCTTCCAGCGGGGAAGCATGTGTCCCCCGCTGGATCGTAGGTAGGTACTTGGCAACCCTAAACAGAGTGCTTTATTTTTATTTTATTGACATTGTTTATAATCCACCTTTCTGACTCAAGGAAGATTATACAATGCAAATCAATATCAATACAAAAAGCCTTTATTGACATATATCAAGTTATCCATACAGACAGTAAGCAAATGTAGAGGTAACAAGGATAATTTAAATATAAGCAGTTAAATTTTTAATCAGTCCTTGATTACCAAACTTAAAAATAGGGCTACTTTTTCAGTTATTTCAGGTGACAAGTCGTTAAGAAGATGGTACACCATCAGGGCATCTGAATGGCCTGACAAATTGAATAAAATTGAGTCTAAAAGATTAGAACGGATATCAGCATACTGGGCACAATAAAGAAGGATATGGGAAACCGAGTCAACTGATTCTAAATGGAAGGTTTTCTTCACTTACCGTGAATCTTCCTTTCTCGGTGGATCGGGACAGTCCTTTACTTCTGGGATAAGGTCTTCCTCCTTCAGCAGGGTCGGCTTCCAAGCTTGATCCAGGCAAGGGGAGGGGCTTGTTCCCTGGGACTCTCCCAGTCTTCACCAAGCTGTGTCATCCCTCAAGTATATGTCAGGGGAAAAACACACCTCCCCCCCCTTACTAGGTGTCGTATACCTAGTCTCTCTGGCCAGAGAACCCAAGGGGTATAATCTTTCTGTCTCGTTAACCTTTTTTTAAATGACCTTACCCTCCAAGAGAAAGCAGGCAGGACTGTCCCACTCCCAATCCACCAAGAAAGAAAGATTCACGGTAAGTGAAGCAAACCTTCCATTTTCTGGTGGCTCGGATAGTGGGACAGTCCTTTACTTCTGGGACGTATAAAAGCAGAGTGCCCAAGGGGAGGGAGCGGTTAGCTTCCTAATTACAGAGCATATTGTAACACCCTATGGCCAAAAGCGGCCTCTGCTGAGGCCAGATTATCCATCTTATAGTAAAGGAATGAACAGATTTCCAGGTGGCCACTTTGCAAATTACGTCCAGGGAAGGGAAGGACCTGTAGGCTGCCAAAGTGGCCGCCCCCCTCAAGGAGTATGCTTTAATCCCCTCTGGTGGCTCTAGACCCAAGGCCTCTGCGATACACCCCCGTATCCACCTACTAGTGTTGAAGTGGATACCTGTGTACCCAGAGCCGCTTTTTGAAAAGATACAAAGAGGGTCTCTGTCTTTCACCAGGCTTTTGTCCTGTCTATATAAAAGCTGAGCACCTGCCGGACGTCTAAGCAGTGTAATTCCCTCTCTTTTTCATACCTTGGATTTGGACAAAAGGAAGGTAAATTAATCACCTCCGCCATGTGGAATGTGGAGTTAATTTTAGGTACAAAGGATGGATCCATCTGGAGAACCACACTAATGCATTGGTCTTTATTTACAGATAAAGCCCTTTATTCTGACACCCTTCTAGCCGAAGTCACTCCTACGAGAAACAAGGATTTGAAGGTTAAGTCTTTAAGGGTGCAAGATGCCATTGGCTCAAAAGGGGCTCTACTTAGTGCCTTGAGTTCCATATTGAGGTTCCATGTTGGGAACCAGTGAACCTGTGGTAGACTTAAAAGAGCAGTTCCCCTAAAAAAAACATTTAACATGAGGATGTAAAAGTAAGGATTTCCCTTTCTCAACCCCCCTCACTGCTGAAATAGCCGAAGCTTGTCGCTTCAGGTTGCTAGTGCTAAGGCCCTTGTCAATCCCATCCTGTAGGAAAGACAAAACGTCTTTTACTGGTGCTTTCATAGGATCTATGCCCTGGTCCCCGCACCAAGTACAGAATACTTTCCAGGTCACATTATACACCTTGTTGGTAGATTGTTTTCTAGATGACAACATAGTGCTAATCACTCCCTTAGAGAAGCCCATGCCTTCTAACATTTTCCACTCAACCTCCAAGTAGTGAGGCTGAGAAGATCTGGCTGAGGATGGTTTGTTGCCCCTTGCAATAGAAGATCCTCCTGGATTGGGAGTTTCCATGGCTCCTTTATAGACAGAGACTTCAGTTCCTGGAACCAGGCTCTCCTCGGCCAAAATGGGGCTATCAGTACCACCTCCACCTTTTGTTCTCTCACTCTTTGTAGTACTTTGTGAATCAACTGCATTGGTGGAAAAGCATATAGTAGCCCCCTTGGCCAGTCGCAACTGAGCGCATCCGTCCCTATTGCAAAGTGTTTTTTTCTTCTGGAGATGAATTGTTGCACTTGGCAGTTCTGCTCTGTGGCAAAGAGGTCCACCACTACTGTCCCGAACCTGTTGCAGACCTGCAAGAAGACGCTCTTGTTCAACATCCATTCTGACTGGTCTACCTGTTCCCGGCTTAGCCAGTCCGCTAGTACATTGTCCTTTCCCTCTACGTGCACTGCTGTTAGTGACTGGAGATGGATCTCAGCCCACCCGAATAGACTGCAAGCTTCTTTGTGCAATGTGTAATGTCTGATACCCCCCTGTCGGTTTATGTAGGCTTTCACCGTCATGTTGTCCATTTGGACTAACACATGGCGTCCTGCTAGAGAACTCTCAAAATTCAATAGCCCTAACTTTATGGCTCTGAGTTCCAGAAAGTTTATGCTCATCAAGGCCTCCTCTTTGGACCAGGTCCCCTGTGCCATTCTCCCTTGTGAGTGTGCCCCCCAGCCCCACAGACTGGTGTCTGTAGTCATCACTACTATATGTGGGTCCCTTAGGAAGGATTCCTGTGTGAAGCGTGATGGATGCATCCATCAACTTAACTGATGCCACAGGTTTTCCAGCAACTGTAGGACCTTGAAACTCTGATGTGCTATGGCCTCCTGATATGGAAGCAGGAATCTTTGCAGAGGTCGAGAGTGAAACCTTGCCCATTGTACTATGTCCTGACAGGACAGTACCATACCCAGCAATTTTGTCAACACCATCAGCTCTACTCTTGGTTGTTTTAACACCTCTGTCATCAGGAGTCTGATTGTTTGTCTCCGTTCCTGTGATAAGAAGACTTGATCCCTCTGTGTATCTATCAATACCCCCAGGTGCACCAAACTCTGCACAGGTTGGAGGTTGCTTTTCTTGTCATTGATGACAAAACCGTGGTCCTTTAAGATTTGCACTGTGGCCTTGGACGTTTCCTGGCACTTCTGCAGTGATGGGGCTTTCACCAGGATGTTGTCGAGATATGGGAAGAAGGCCACTCCCCAAAGTCTGAGGTGGGCTACAACTGTCACTAAGATCTTTGTGAACACTCTCAGGGAGGACTTTAGCCCTAATGGAAGGGCTCAATACTGCAAGTGTTGGTTCCCAAATGCAAATCTCAGGAACTTTCGATGTATCTCTCTGATTGGTACATGCAAATAGGCTTCTGAGAGATCTATAGACGTCATAAAATTCTGGGCCTGAATTGCTAAAAGAATGGACCTTAAGGTCTCCATCCTGAACTTCCTGGCTTTGATGTACCTGTTTAGCCATTTCAGGTCCAGGATCGCTCTGATGTTCCCATCCTTTTTGGGACAATGAAAAAAATTGAGTACACTCCCTGTGTTCTTTGGGATTCCGGTATCTCGAGAAGGTGTTGGATGGCCCCTAGGACTATCTGATGTTTTGTCCTTGATCAGTTCTGTGGAATTTGAAGGAACCAACCCAGGGGGTTCCTTATGAGTTCTAGAGCATAACCGTTTGTCACAGTATCCAGAACCCACTTGTCTGTAATAGTGTTTTGCCAGTGTTGTGAAAAGTGTTGAAGTCTGTCTCCTATTCCCAAGAGCTCTGGAGCACTGTAATAGTCACGCTGATGCTCCCTTTTTTGTGTTCTTGGAATTTTGGTCCCCCTTCTGACTGAAGGAAGGCTTGTCTCATGATTTGGTATTCCATTTTCTCTCGAAGGGCCTGGAATAGTTGGGCTTACGTCCGGACTTGGACCCTCGAAAGGACTAAAACTTTTTGTGTGGTTTCATATCCTTCTTCTTACTTGGTAAGACCTTTTTCTTATCTTTGTCTTCCACCAGGTATTTATCAAGGCCTTCTCCAAATAAGTTAGTAAATTTAAAAGGGATGGCTGCTACCTTTGCCTGTGTTGAGGAATCTACATCCCAATTTCTCACCCAATTATTCTGCCTTGCTGCTACGCTACATGCCATAGCTGTAGCAGACTGCTGCAGGCATCTAGGGTTGCATCTGCCGTGAAAGCTGTGGCTAGGGCAATCTTTTTTAACTGGTCCTTTAATTATTTAGGTATATTGGTCTCAGCCGATGCTAGCTCTGAGGCCCAGTCATACGCTGCTCTAGCAAACAAAGAGCCTGTTGTGGATGCCCGAAGGGCACAGGAAGAGGCTTCAAAGTCTCATCTTAGCTTGCTCAATTCTTTTATCACACTGGTCCTTTGGTAAACCATCTGCGTCCATTGGTAGGACAGAATTGGAAATCAGGCTAGTGACCGGTTTGCCCACCGTTGGCAGCCTAACTTTCTTTGTGGCTTCTGAAGTCAAAGAGTAAAATTTTGAAAAAAATGGATGATTCGCTTTGGGTCTTGTGGGGTTCTCTCATTCCACCCTCATTATGTTAAAAAAGGCTGCTGGGAGTGGCAGACCCGGCTGACTTTCAGAAATCTTTGGCATCAGTTTACATGAGCCTAGTTGAAATTCCTGTTCAGCTAAATCTTTTTCTTTTGGTTTGGTGTAGAGATCTAGAGTCCTGAGTACCTTAGGGAGCAATCGTGCATAGAGTTCCTGTGCGAACAGCCGAGATAGCACTGCAGGTACTATTTCCTCTTTCTCTTCAGATAATTTCCCTTCCTCCTTCTCTGAAGGTGGATTGGATTCGGATTCCTCCCTAAGGTCCATAAGGGGACTAGTTTCCCTGCTTGGAGATCTTTGCCTCATCTGTTTCCTATCTGGGGATCTAGATCTACTTAAAAAATATTTCCTTTGTTGTTGTGTTCTTTTGTGAGACCTGCCCCGAGGAGCAGAGGTTCCTGAGGAACTTGCTTGCATGGATTCCTGCACTATATCTTTGATTTATTTTCCCATTTCTGCCTTTATCCAGTGGAGGAGGTTTCTGGCCTCCTCCCCTCCCATCCTGTCCTATGTTTCTGAGGATTCTGGCATGGACAGGGAAACATTGTATCTAGGAAGCTCAAAGTCTCCATCAGGGCTCCCTTGAGAGCTGTTTTGGTCAGACTTGGTGGCCATTTTGTGAGTTCTGTAAAGAGAAAGTGAAATTCCAAGCTACCATGGTAGTTTGCAGACAAATGGCCACCGCTACCTTTTCTTGCCCTTTTAAGGTCTTGGCCTGGGAAGATATTACTTCAGCGTCCTAGTACCTCTGAGGAGAAAAGCAGCCCTTAATTCTGCCTAATATAAAGACAGAGGGAATACTAGGCAGGGCTTTCACCACTACATTTACCTCAGCATTCCCCAGGGGTATTGGTCCTGGGATCTCCAGAGCTCCCCTCAGGACGAGTGTAGTTTTCTCTCCTCCCTTTGCTTACCAAGGCTCAGGAGGGACATCGCGGGCTCATTTGTCGGCTTCAAGAGACCTTTCCTGTAGCCGGGAACTGTGGCTGTCAGGGAAAACGCCAGAGCGTCAGTGTCCCCCCGCCACCTGAGAAAGTGCCGCCGTTCTTTCCACGGAGCAAACAGGCAATCGTGATAAGCTCTCTGAAATAGAGAATGTCTATAGTGTGACCCGAACTCCTCTAAGGACGGTTCCGGGAGCCCAATTCTGATTTATCTACAACAGTGGGCGAGGCGTGAGTTCTTGTCCAGGGTATACAGAGGTCAGATTGGCCAACGAAACGCTCCTAATTCCCAGGAATTGAGACAACACGCTAGGTTTATGAATAAATGTTGCCTTTTACTAAACAGTTCTCAAGCATACGAAAACAGATGCATACACAGATTCTCACAAGATCCTTAGTTACAATAGTTCATAGAAAGCAATCAGCAAGGAAAATAACAAAAGCAACAGACAAGGGGGATAACACAACAGGATATCGCTTATACTTATCTGAGGTCTGAGCTGAGAAGAAATCTCCTCGTAGAAGAAAAGGGGCAGCTTAAGGATCAGCGGGTAAATTCTAAAAGCACACGAGCTGGACCGGCCAAGCCACGTGCGGGTTCCTGGGTCGCGACTCCCAGGAACACAGTAAGACTCACCTGCAGCACTTAAGTTGCAAGGTAGGGGAGGGGTGGGTTAACCAGAGAAACAATGGCTGTGTTTCTCTTTTTAAAAGCTAGGTTTTGGGGTTTGGCTTTACAGCCATAAACCCTTAGGGTCCGTCCTCTTTGCTAAGGCTATAGGTCAAAGAGTGGTGACGTCCTAATGAGGGGAAGGGGGCACTATTCAAATATGCTGCCCTAACTTCAAAGGGGGCCATGTGGCCAGGTGTGAAACTGTCGTTTCCATTGGCAACCTTTGACTTGCAGAAGATGCACCTGGTCCATAGGCAATCAAGGAAGTTGTCTTTGTGATTCCAAAACCAGATACCAGGGAAAATTGCGTGGTTTCCCACAGTTCGGCAATGGTGGGAAAGCCTGTTGTCTCTCCAAGTCTCTCATTGTGCATAATGGCGCTGGTCTTCTTTGTCCAGAGGCACTCTGGGAGATTCCAGGGAGGCATGTGTCCTGTGGCAGGCAGCTCAAGCCATGCCCATCCATAGGCAGCATGAGGTGCAAGGCCAGCCATTCAAACACACAGCATCAAACCCACACAGCAGTGATCCCTGAGTCCCAAATGCACAGATACACAGACATTTGACCAACACAGCATAAGCACAGTACAGACAAAATGCAATTACAAACACACATGGTAACAATAGCCTACCAGCCAGCCGTGGCCACCAGGGTTCTGCAGGTGTCACAGGCTGCTGCAGTTTCCACCACTGATGCGGCTCATTCTTTTCTTCTTGTCTTCTTTGAGGCCTGGATCGCAGCACTCTGAGAGCACTACACAGCCTTGTCCTGTTAAGTCGGCAGGGCCGGAAAGACTGGGAGAGTCCCAGGGAACAAGCCCCTCCCCTTGCCTGGATCAAGCTTGGAAGCCGCCCCTGCTGAAGGAGGAGCTTATCCCAGAAGTAAAGGACTGTCCCACTATCTGAGCCACCGGAGAATTACAAATCAATACAATCAACAGGATGGGACATCCAGTAAGCAATGTAATAGGATCAGAATTGCAGAAACCTGAATCTGAAGCAGAAATCTGAGTCAAAGCTGAAACAAAGCAAAAGCATGTGTTTGACATGTTAAATGAAGCAAAAATAACATAATAGGATCATAAACACAGCAACAGAAAGTACAAACTACATTATTAAAACATCTTTCTGTAACACTCTGTGATAACGGTATATTACACTATTACCTGTCTAAGAATGCCCTCCCGAATAATTCAGTTTTGCATAGTTTGTGGAAAGCCAGGAGTATGTGAGCTTTCCTAACCTCATCAGGCAGGCCATTTGTGAGAGACAGGAAGTTGTCCGCCCGCTGAAGGGGGGGAAAAGCTGTTTCATCCTTGAGCCTCTGGGAGTGCAGCCCCAGTATCCATTCACTTTATACAGGAGTGCTGGAAAGAAACACAACCTGTACATGAATAAACCTTCTTTTTTATTTACATACAACTTCTGCCTCAGTGATCTCCCTGTTCCTCTTGCTCACCACAAAATTTAGCTTAAGGCAGCGAACCCAAAGCCTTCGTACTTGCTACCCTGATAAAGCCTTGTATCCAAGGGGAAGGTTTGCAGTTCAAAAGAAATCTGGTTCCCAAAACCATATGAGGTTGTATGGTAGAAAGGGCCTGTCACACCATTACATAAGGTGGTGGTCCCAACAGAGAATGCATGTGTGTGGGCATTGTCTTATCTTGCCCCTTTGTAAGATATGAGGGTCTAAGGTCAGAAAGGGCTTTGTGAAAGCTAATACTTTGAAGTAAACCTGGTAACTGGATTGTGGTCTGTTGCTATGTTTACTGTATGTTATCATCTAGCATTTACTTTACTGTTGTCTACCTTTGTAATCCACTTTTTTTACTGTTTATGACAGTTCATGCCTTAGACACTTTTCAGCATGCATTGTTTCAATTTCTGTAATCCCAGTCCTATTGCATTGCTTATTGGGTGTTCTATGCTGTTTGATTATTTTTATATTTTGTAATTATATTTTGTAATAAATGGTGTTACCTGATGTAACAGATAGCACAGAAAAGCAGGCTTTTAAAGATGCTGCTTGGTACAGAGAGTCATGGAGGTTCAAGAATTAATCGTCCCTGGAGAGAAGAGTTTAGAAGATTGGCTGCTCTGCTCACTCTCTGATTGGCCCACATCATCTGAGAAAGAAAATAAAACAGCTGATCTGGAGGGGAAAGAGGTCTTTCGCCTTTTGGTCTTTTTAAATCTAACGTCTGAATCAGTAGCCAGAGGGTGGCTTCTGAGGGAAGAGACATTTGGGAGTGTTTTCTGACAGGCAATAGGAAGAAGAAGAAGAAGAGATTGGATTTATACCTGGCCCTTCACAACCCAAAGGTGTCTCAGAGCGGCTTACAAACTCCTTTCCCTTCCCCTCCCCACAACAGACACCCTGTGAGGTGGGTGGGGCTGAGAGAGTTCATGACAGAAACTGCTGTTTTTCAAGAACAGCCCTTATCAGAACTATGGCTTGCCCAAGGTAATCCAGCCAGGTGCAAGTGGAGGGGTGGGGAATCAAACCCGGTTCTCCCAGATTAGAGTCCGTGCACTTAACCACTACACCAAACTGGATCTTCTACAGTACTTCTACAGAAAGAAGAAGAGAAACCCCAATTTCTTAGAGATATTAAAATTGCTCTGAGGGAGAACTTAAAGTTCTCAGTCAGAAAAGCTACAGAACAACCTTATACAGACAAAGGACACTGGAGAACCACTCCAGAACCACTGATTTCGGGAGGGGTGTTGAAAGACCTGAGTCAGATTGAGGTGACAAGAGAGGAGGTCCTATGACTGATAGACAACTTAAAAACTGATAAATCACCTGATGGCATACATCCGAGAGTTCTGAAAGAACTCAAATGTGAACTTGTGGATCTCCTGACAAAAATATGTAATCTTTCATTGAAATCTGCCTCCATTCCTGAGGACTGGAAGGTAGCTAATGTCACTCCCATCTTTAAAAAGGGTTCCAGAGGAAACCCGGGAAATTACAGACCAGTCAGTCTGACATCAATACTGGGTAAGTTGGTGGAAACTGTTATTAAGGAAAGAATTAGTAGGCACATTGATGAACAAAAACTATTGAGGCAGACTCAGCATGGGTTCTATGAGGGAAGATCTTGTCTCACTAACCTGTTAGTGTTTTCTGAGGGAGTGAACAAACATGTGGACAAGGGGGACCCAATAGATGTTGTTTACCTTGACTTCCAGAAAGCTTTTGATAAAGTTCCTCATCAAAGGCTCCTAAGTAAGCTCAATAGTCAGAGAGAAGGGAACTGAAGATTTGGCTGGGGGGAAATATCTGCCAGACAGGTGGGGCTACACAGGGGTTCGTCATACCTGGTTTAGGCTACTGACTTTTTCTTCTTTTTATCAAGTAAAGTTATGATTATACAAAACAGGAACTTCAAAGGGAAACTCCAGAGGAAAAATTTATCAATGTGTTTGATTGTATCAGCCAGAAACAGAACATAGTTGACACCTTTCTTAGCCCTTATAGGTGTTACACTCCTTAACTAAGTTAAAACTCTTGTTTTATTTTGTATTTTTGTTTTAATTTTACCTTGGACTCTTTGCACTTATTCTGTATTCTTTTGAGTTGTGCATAGAAATGTCAGACTTATATTTTCATAGTCTTTTAACCCCATTGCTTGCTATTATTTTTCCCTTTGCTTGATATATATTTCTGCTGATAATCAATTCCGTGCATCTAAATAGGCTCTAGCCCATGATCTGACTTTAAATGCCCTTTCCCCCCTTTTTTTTACTATTCTTCTCTTCCTTTACAAAACTTGGGGCAGATTTAGATGAGTAGCCGTGTTGGTCTGAAGTGTTCATGTGTGCTCATGAAAGCTCATACTTTGAATAAAAGTTTTTGTTGGTCTACTGGACTCAAACTTCTAAAACTTGGGGCAGTTTACAAGGAATTCCAGTAGTTTACACAACTACTTCACTTTAGCAATGTTAACAGCACTTAGCACACCCAATCATGTACAAATGGAGCAACAAGATTACGGATAAAGACAGGAAATTGAGAAGAATCGCAGTGAAATTCCACCACTGGTATTCATGACTTCTTTTTCCAGATGATTTCTGTTATGTATTGAGCCTGAACTGCCCTTGCAAAAGGACTGAGCTTGGGATGCATAACAATAGATTGCTAGGATCCTAGAATGGACCAGTAGGGAGACAAGGATCCTAGAGTAAAGCAGTTGGGAAACAATTGAGTGTAAATAGCCTATCGTTGGGAGTGGGGTGTTTTGGGGTATAACCCTTTTCAGGCATAAATGCCTGGCTTCGGCCAGGGATTGCAGTCTTCTTTCTCTTGCTGAATCACTAATAAACTATGAGCTGATCACTTCTATGCATCTGAACCCAATATATTTCAATTTCACACACTTGACCAGCATTCTCCCATACATGTCAAACAAGACAGAGTAAGAAAGAATTCTGTTAGATTTCACAGGAGAGATCATTATCCAATCATCACTATGAACAAATATTAGTCTACTGATAATAATGCTTTATTGATAGGCCTGCATCACTTTGATTTAGGGCATTTTAATTTTGAAAATTATAGCAACCTAATCTTCTACCAAAATTTCTCCTAGAATGAATAGAGTTATTGGAAGACCCAGGTTCAAATCACTACTTGTTAAATAGTGGGTTCTAAGCATGGAGGACCGGACTACAACATGCTGAACAGGTCACGTTCATTGTATAGCACACAAAAGACCCCAACTGGCCGGCAAGGGCCAACTATATACACCCACCCCAGACACACTCCTAGTCTCATTGGAGGGTTTAAATCTCCCGCCAAAGTTCCTATAGGTGGACTAAAGGTGGCCCAGGATCCTTGGCCCCTATTGTTTGTGAAGCCAAGCTAGGGACTATGCATGCAGACCCCTAGTGGCGGTCCGCAGACACAAGACTAGTCATCCACTGAGGAGTGACATAGTCATGAGTATATTTTCCCTAATGTCTGTTTAATACAAATCAGCCTCAGGGGGCTGTGAATTTAAACAGAGGAATGGGGGAGGGCTTCTGGAAGGAGCTGGTGAACCTGTTGTTCTCTCTCTATCTGACAAAGACAGCTTTGGCTCTCAAAAGCTCATGCCCCCCAAAATGTTGTTCATCTCTGTCCTACTGGGCTGGAATCTAGCTGTTGTTCTCTAGCTGCTTTTGCACTAAAACCACTTCCCTCCTCTCAGCTGCTTTTCTCCCACAAAGAAAAAATAAAACATAGTTATGTATATCCTTCCGCCGTCCTCTGAAGTTTGCTCAACTTCATGTTCGTTGAATCTATGACACTGTCTAACCATCTCATCCTTTGCCGTCCCCGTCTTCTTTGACCGTCAATCTTTCCCAGCATCAGGGTCTTCTCCAGTGAGTGCTTCCTTCTCATTTGGTGGCCAAAGTATTTGAGCTTCAGTTTCATTATCTGGCCTTCCAGGGAACAGTCAGGGGTGATTTCTTATAGGATTGATTGAGGACGGCAGAAGACCTGAAGGCCTGGCGTGATCTGGTCCATGGGGTCGCAAAGAGTCGGACTTGACTGTGCAGCCGAACAACAACAAATGTATATCCTTTCTCCAATGGGTAAAAAAAGACACTGCAGGGAAGAATAAGAGTATAAACACAGATAGGGAGGATCACTTCCTCCAAACATTTCTCAAGATAAATGCACAGTCTCCTGAGGTGGCTTTTGGGTTTGGTTTGGTTTTTTAAGTAGGAGTGTTGCTACAAGACAGTGTGAACAGAGCCACAGGCTGATTTGCAAAGGCTTCAGAACACAGCCAGAGTCACCCCCAAATCCAAGAACGGGAAAGTGGAGAGGAGAATGCTCAAAGGTTTTCCCAATGAAGGGGGAAAAATTAAAACAAATTCTTACTGCATGCTCATTTTAGGACTTTTTTAAAATGAAAAAATAAATTTTAAAATGTTTCGTTGAACCCATTCCACGATACATTGCTTTCCAATTTAATTTTATAGGTTTATTTTTTAAAAGTTTCAGAGCAGCAAAGTATGTCAAGCTGATTATTTTGTAAACATATCCTATTCAAAGCATATCCCATTCATTTGTATACATCTGAAACCTGATTCTTCAGGTGCTCTGCAACAGCAATGCCACTGCAATGAATGGGCACTGCAGCACTACACCACTTGACGATCAGGCCATCAATAGATAAATATGACAATATCTCCAGAGTGTAATATTGCCAACCCATAGAACCTTTATTTGTTTTCTAGCAATTTGCTATGCAGCTGACTCACAAACACCATTTGCACTGGAAAATGAAATTTCTGTTACACTCAGCAGAAGATTCAAATGATTCCCAGGTTGCAAGATGCCATTCCAGGAAAAACTTGAAGCAGAAAATATTAAATGTGGCACCAGGGAGTGGGGAAGACAGTCTTGGGAAGTAAAAAAAAAAAAAGTTGTTGTGATCACCAGACAGTTCCAAGACTAAAAATACAGTCTCTGTTCCAAAGGAACATTTGAGTGGATCAAGTAGTGAGTGAGTCATCTCACAAAACAGAACTCGAAGAAGAACAAGAGCTCATTTATATGCTTTTGGAAAATGAGTCTCAAAAGAGATGATGGATTGTGGGCAAGTTTAAGATCTATGTACTAGTCTCTGAAATAATTTGCACCTGTTCTCAGAAGCACTGTGCCACTGAATTCACACTGCTATCTGATACATAAAAGAAGGGTACATTTTATTTTCATGACATATTTAGATCCAGGCCTCCATGTTTTTGTGGGCACATATATACCTTGTATTCACAGCTTGAATATTGCATGTCTTACCACTCATGTCACCAACAAACATGAGGATGAATTCAAGTAACCATTTCTCCCCTACTAACCATTTTTCTCATGTCCCCTAATCCAATCTCTTCAGGACTGGGCCTTCTGAAAGATTTAACACAAGATATGAAGCACTCAAAAGACACAAAAACAAGGCAACTATGTGCCTTATAGATGGAAAACAAAATTTATGCCAGTTCTGCACAAGTTCTGTACAGTTGTAGATACAACTGTACAGTAACTGGGAAAATAATACTGTGGAGGAAAAAATAGTGTAATGAGGCAGTATGTAATGGGGTAGTCCTAAGATTGGGTCAGTCATACTTCTAGGCTGCAATCTCACGCACCAGTAGGTCCAACATAGGCATGGATGCCTGACAGATCTAAAGGGCACAATCAGACAGCAACATCTGGGAAGCATCCCACTGTCATGGGTACTGGCTCTGCTGAGGCTGACTACTCCTCAGATGAGGAAGAGGCAGGGAGCACCCCAGCCTCCTCTGGAGTCAGCCCAGAAGAAGAACCCTCAACAGCACCTGAGGAGGAAGAGTCCCCAGCAGCTGCACAGGAGGTGCAGCCAGAAGGAGAGATGGATCCTGCGCCTGGCCCAGCACCCCCAGTTGAAGACACACCGAGGCCAGACTCCCCACCTAGTTCTCCTGAGTGCCCCAGACGTAGGGCACATCAGAGGCCATGCAGGAGCGAAGAAGGAGTGCCAGATGGCAGCTCTTGCAAAGGCAACAGGAGGAGCTGTAAGTTTTGGCAGATGTGACTCCCAGGGAAGGGAGAACCTGCTCATAAACACTCCACGCACCTGCCTCAGCATGGTAGCAACTCTGCATGCTCATATCTGCTTCTGGTGTGTAGCAACCACTCCTTGTTCCTGACTCCTGCAACCTTGGACTGATTCCTCGGCTATCCGACCTTTGGCTCTGTTGTGTAACCTGATTCCGGACTGCGTTTCCAGCTTCCAGCATGTAGGTAACCGTGGTAACCAGCTGAGCCAGCACACCCGCAGTCATCGGTAACCCGTGCTGCTCTGCCAGAGCAAAAAGCGGAGTAAAAAGACACCGAAGAAAATCCGGTAGTAAATGGGTTGTGATGGGCCACAGATGGACTCTCCACTGTCTGATTGGGCAAGCACACATGCATGCCATCGGGATGGTCTGATCAGGCCATCCCGGCTTGGTGCCAGTTTTCCCGCCCCCCTCTTCGCGGTATGTGCATCATTGCATAAACATAGGGGGCCCACAGTGTGGAGGTGTGATTCCTCATTTATGCACATGGGGAACAAATGGCAAAAAACCACAACTCACCCGCAGTTGCGTCTGATCACATAGTGATGGGCTGAGCCCACAGCTACAAAGGGAGGTGTGATCTTGCAACTGCGGGTCAAATTATTCTGAAGGGAATAACCTTGCTTGCCCTCTGCTTCATCTGGCACATGTGACCACAATCGTAAAGTCTTCTCATCTACTAGAAGGCCAAACCTATATGCTTAAAACTAGAATGAGATTGCAACAAATCCCATAAAATAACAGAATAAATCTTCCCTATTTGCATCTATCATGATCCAAGGAATTAAGCTAAGGAATGGCCTGCAGGCTTTTAGACAGCCTTTCCCTTACACATAGGCAGTGGTCCTTGATGCAAATTTTGTTGCAGAACTATATTTTTCAGTCACCCTCCAAGTGTCATAAGAGGACTGAGGAAAATGGAAGAAAAAGCTAAGTAAGTCACTGTTGAGGAGGCAGAGCCTTGAAAGAGCATACAGCTCCTGCAGCCAGTGAGGAGAAAAATAATGTAAAAAAAATAATAATCATTGGGCAACAGCGTGATGTCACTTCTGGGGAAAACCTGGAAGTGATGTCCGTCTACTATAGAAATTGCCGAAAACATCATGGTTTTAACATAGAGTTCCCAGAAATTCCTAAAGAGCCATGACATCACTTCTTGATTTTCCCTAAATTGCCTACGGCATCCCCTGGGTCTCCACCCTTCCAGTCTCCCACTGGTTGTCAGCGGGCGATTTCTCACTAGAGCTGCCTCGCAGCACAGCCGCCATTTGCCCCGACACAAACATGTCAATTTCACACCTGAAGCGCTGGGGCTGCATTTTGACTCGAGGCTTCGCCCGATTTCCTTCGCAGTTTCGTGATCCTGGTTTTTGAGGATCACGAAACTGCGGAGGAAATCGGGCGAAGCCGTGGGTCAAATGCAGCCCCGCAGCCTCAGGTGTGAAATTGACATGTTTGTGTTGGGGCAAACAGCACTGCGCTGTGAGGCAACTCTAGTGAGAAATCGCCCAGCCAGTGGGAAGCAATCCTATATCATTTGCAGATGATGCCTTATCCAAGGAGAGTGAGATTGAACTAAAAGCCCAGGCAGCCCAAGGACTTCTACCATCCAATGTAAATTATTTTTCCATCACCCCCCCCCCCCGGGAACTATTCTCACACAGACTACACTTACGCACTTGGGGCCAGGGCTGTGTCTTGCCATGGTGCTTCCATCACTAATCTTGGACCCAGCAATTGGGAAAAGCCCCACCCACTGTCCCATTGCTTCAGTACAAGTGCTGCTGTAGCTGTGGCTCAGTGGTAGAGCACCTGCTTGGCATGCAAAAGGTCCCAGATTCAATCCCCCAGCACCTCAAATTAAAAAGACCAGGTAGTAGGTGTGGTGAAAGACCTCTGTCTGAGAACCTGAAGAGCCACTGCTCTTCAAGTAGACAATACTGACCTTGATCTACCAAGGGTCTGATTCAGTATAAGGCAGATTCATGTGTTCATGTTTGCCACAGTGACACATTTCCCAGACTCCAACCACTGCCTGAGTGCCTCAGCATGGTGCAACATGGCCACACCTAGGGCTATCCCTTGCTGCAGCACCACTCTTCCCAGACCTGACAAAGGTGAAGGTCTCTGCACAGTGCTGCCTGCCACAACCAATCCTGTGATACCACAAGAGGGCTGGCTTGGAGACTTGTTTTCTTCACTGTGGTTCCAGCTCTGGGAGAGACAGCATCCTAGGCAATTGCCTAAGTCTACCTAATGGGTGGGCCAGCTCTGCCTAAAGAGGACCAGGAACGGAAAAAGAACTAGTAAGATGGTCACATTAGGGAACTTTAGTGTTTACTAGCTGTCTTCTTCTGTGGGAGTTTTGCCCTGTGTGTTTATAGTTTAGGGTGGGGGTGGGGTGGTTGCCATCAAGTTGCAGTAAACGTATGGCAACTTTGTAGGGTTTTCAAGGCAAGAGATGTTCTGAGATGGTTTGCCATTGCCTGCCCCTGCATTGTGACCCTGCTTAGCTTCTGAGATCTGATGAGATCAGGCTAGCCTGTGTACCCTGTGTTAATTCTTCTCCATTTTCATAACTGTTTTTGTAGTCAATTGTTACAGTATTTTGTCAATTGTTGCTGTTCAGTCACACAGTTGAGTCCGACTCATTGCGACCCCATGGACCACATTACACCAGAAGAATAAGAGGAGGAGGAGGAGGAGACTGGATTTATACCCCGCCCTTCACTACCCAAGGGAGTCTCAGAGTGGCTTACAAACTCCTTTCCCTTCCCCTCCCCACAACAGGTGGGGCTGAGAGAGCTCTTGACAGAAACTGCTCTTTTTCAAGAACAGCTGTACCAGAACTATGGCTTGCCCAAGGTCATCCAGCAGGTGTAAGTGGAGGAGTGGGGAATCACACCCGGTTCTCCTAATTAGAGTCTGTGCACTTAACCACTACACTAAACTGGCTCTCCTGACTTCCACCATCCTCTGGAGTTTGCTCAATTTCATGTTCATTGCTGTCCCCTTCGTCTGTTACCTTCAGTCTTTCCTAGCATCAGGGTCTTCTCCAGTGAATGCTCCCTTCTCATTTGGTGGCCAAAGTATTTGAGCTTCAGCTTCAGTATGTGTCCTTCCAGGGAACAGTCAGGTTTGATCTCCTCTATTTTATTTTATTTTATTTCGTTAATAAGTTAGTCTTTTTCATTCACTCTGCCTCGTACCTCATATTTGGCCTCACAGTAAACCATGATGACCCAAGTGAAAATGGAGCTGCCCAAGGGGGAAGGTAGTGTGCTCTAGGCCTTCCCCAGTCAAGCCTTTGAACCATAGAAGTGGCAGCCCATCAAGGCCCTGACTGTTCCAAGGCTGAAGGAGGCAGGAGGGAAGGAGGGGTGTGTGGGGCTGGATGGGTCCTTTTTTTTTAACTGTTTTTATTTTAAACAACAACAACAGCAAAAAAACCCATTCAAAACATTGAACAACATTGGAACTAGATACAGTTATGCTGAAGCTTCTATAAAATGCTAAAATATTTGGAAGCAACTCCCCATCCACAACAAAACCCCACATGGCCTCACCACTTCTCACAACAGTATCATACAGGATGGCATCATAACAATACTGGTATATGAAACTCTATTACAGCTACAGCAAACACATATCTGATAAGGTAGGTATTCAATAAACAAAAGATACTTGGGAAAAATTCAGATGAAAAATTAGTCATTTCAGTGCATGTGGGGTTTCCATGTACCCCTTTAAATTCCTTGAAACTTTCCTGTAGAGGTGGGGCTCTCTGTCACCTTGCTTGGGGCTCTGGCCTTGCTTGGAGATCTCAGTAGAATGCTAAGCCAAATGGAAGCTCTTTCTCCATTAAGCTTCCCAGTTTGGCTGCAGTATGTTGACTGAGTTTGCTCACATTTGCTATATCTGTGCAATGACAAGGCTGCAGACAAAATGCATCTACCTGGAAGAGTTCCATAAGGAAGTGGCTGCTGTCAGTCTTGCTGACTGTGATGGGGGTAGGCTAAATCTGAGCCTGACCCATTCCTCTGACCTAGCACCTGCTACTTCTTCCTCTAGTGAATGTCTCCCTTTTATATTAAATTGCTCTCCGTTCTCTGGGCTTTGCTTACTGCTTTGTGGTGTCACAGCCTAACTGAAAGGGGAAAGAGACAATTGGGGGAGGGAGCTGGGAAAAAAGAGGGAGAGGGAAAATGGGAGAGAGAGATCTTTGTTCCAAACTCATTCTGGCTATTGATAGCAATCAATCTGACATTCATGGGCTGAAACAATTTTAAGTGTAATGTGTTCAGGTTTGGTAAAACAAGTGATTTATCATTTCTGCAATATATCACTGACAAGGTATGAAATTGACTTGTCCAAGGGAACTCTGAAGCTCGAATATCAAAGCATATTAGGTAACTGGACAATAATATCTACCATCAAGTAATTATATCTTTTTATTTTTAATTGTAATTTTGACATATTGGGGGCATGCTTTTCTATTTTGTGTTGGACTAAGTGTGTGTAAAATAGCAAAAGATGGAGATAAGGGCTATCAATCAGGCACAATGTTTTAAAAGTTATCTTCTAAAATGTATACAACACCATCCTTTATGTTATCAGTGGCTTTCTATTTTATAATGTATAAAAATAAATTTATTTATTTATTTATTTTTGGATTTATATCCCGCCCTCCCCGAAGGCTCAGGGTGGCTAACAACGAGGCACAAGTGCCAGAGTTAAAACAGATAAAACAGCCTAAAACAGTAAAACAATATAATACAACAACAAAGTGTCAGTGCTCCATTTATCGCAAGATGGGGTAGATCTTAATCCAATGGTAATTGGTCCCGCAGCCTGTCATCCCCTCTCCTTCCAGGGTCACCTTGCACCCAGATGGAACCACATATTAGTGGTAGTGGTGCGATGCTGCATACATATCGGTGGTGGAATTGTAGTGGCGGCAGCTCCTACTTGAAAGCCTGGCAAAAGAGCTCCGTCTTACAGGCCCTGTGGAACTGAGAAAGGTCCCACAGGGCCCGGATCTCCTCCGGGAGCTCCTTCCACCAGGTAGGAGCTGCCACCGAAAATGCCCTGGCTCTAGTAACAGCAAATTTAATATCCCTAGGGCCTGGAATTTCCAGGAGACGTTGACTCCCCGACCGTAGTGCCCTTGGGGGAACATATGGGGTAAGGCGGTCCCTTAGGTAAGCCATACCCTGGCCATACAGGGCTTTAAAGGTAAGAACCAGCACTTTGAATTTGATCCAGTACGTTATTGGTAGCCAGTGCAGCGCTTTCAGCACAGGCCGAATGTGAACCCTCCTAGAGAGATCCATCAATAGCCTGGCTGCAGCATTCTGCACTAGCTGCAGCTTCCGGATCTGCAACAAAGGCAGCCCCAAGTAGAGAGCGTTGAAGTAGTCTAACCTCGAGGTGACCGTCGCATGGATCACTGTGGCCAGATCATCGCGGTCAAAAAAGGGGACCCACTGCCAAGCCAGCTGAAGATGATAAAAGCCTGACTTGGCAGTGGCTGCCACCTGGGCTTCCATCGTTAGAGAGGAGTCCAGGAGCACACCCAAACTCCTAACCCCGATGCTGGCACCAAAGGTACCCCATCGAAGGTCGGGAGTGGGAGCCCCAGCCCTAAACCGGTTCGACTCAGGCCCAGGACCTCCGTCTTTGCTGGGTTTAGTTTCAACCGGCTCAGTCTGAGCTTCCCAGCCACAGCCTGTAACGCCCGATGAAGGTCATCTGGGGCAGAGCTTGACTGGACGCCTAACATCAGATAGAGCTGGGTGTCATCCGCATATTGATGACACCCAAGCCCACAACTCCGGGCAATCTGGGCGAGGGGGCGCATATAGATGTTAAACAACATCGGGGACAGCACAGCCCCCTGTGGCACTCCACATTTAAGGGGATGTCTCTGGGACCGCTGGTCGCCTATCGCCACCCTTTGTCCCCGACCTTGGAGAAAAGAGGCAAACCATTGAAGGGCAAGCCCCTGAATCCCCACATCAGTGAGGTGGTGGGTGAGCAACTGGTGGTCGACCATGTCAAACGCAGCCGACAACACCAGTGCTGCCACACCACCCCGATCCAAATGCCTACGGAGGTCGTCAGTCAGGGCGACCAGCACCGTCTCTGTCCCATGACCCGGGCGGAAGCCGGACTGGAAGGGATAGAGGACAGAAGTATCATCCAAAAAGCCCTGTAGCTGTAACGCCACCACTCTCTCAATAGATTTGCCCAAATTGGACACCGGCCAATAGTTGGCCAATTCGGCTGGGTTCAAAGATGGCTTTTTCAAGAGAGGGCGGACCATCGCTTCCTTGAGTGCCTCAGGGAACCATCCCTCCAAGAGGGACGTGTTGATAATCTCCCGCAGGACACCTCGAAATCCCTCATGGCACGCTTTTATGAGCCAGGAGGGGCACGGATCTAGGTCGCATGTGGTTGGACGTAGAGATACGAGCAATCTGTCAACGTCCTCCAGGCTGAGCAGGTCAAAACACTCTAAACCCGGCACCAAAGGCATGCAAGAGGTCTCAAGTTCACTCACTGTTTCAATTGTGGCGGGGAGGTCACGACGGAGCGCCAAGACTTTGTCTGCAAAATAGCTCGCAAATGCCTCGCAGCCAATATCCAATTCCCTAACATTTTGCCTGCCCTGTGGCAGAGCTGTCAAAGACCGAATTATACTAAATAATTGGCCCGGACGTGAGCTAGCAGATGCAATCGAGGTCGCATAGAAGTCTCTCTTTGCGGCTTTGACTGCCATCTCATAGGCTTTCATAAGCGTCCTATAGGATGTTCTTGACGCCTCATCGCGAGCTTGACGCCACCGTCTCTCTAGCCGTCTCAGTTCTCGCTTCAGCTCTCGCAGCTCCTGGGTATACCAAGGCGCTCGCCTAACAGGAGTACGGAGAGGGCACCTGGGAGTGATCTCGTCGATGGCTGAGGAGAGCCGGACATGCCAGTCCTCCACCAGCTCATCAAATGAACCGCCAGGGAGCCTCGGATCCCGCAGGGCCATCTGGAATCGCATTGGATCCATTTGGCGCCATGAGCAAAAATCCGCTCGCCGCCTAAACAAGGTCTCAGGGTGGAACGTTCAGACGGGCCTTCAGGGCCAGGTGGTCCAACCATGGCACTGCCTCTGCAGTGATCCGGTCCACCATCACCCCCGCCGCGAAGATCAAATCGAGCATGTGACCGGCCTGATGCGTGGGAGCTGAGATGAATTGAGAGAGTCCCAGTGCTGCCATGGACGACACCAGGTCCGTAGCCCGGCTGGAGGTCGCGTCCTCGGCGTGGACGTTGAAATCACCCAAGACAATCAGCCTAGGGTGCTCCAGCAGGGACGACAGACTACTGGCTGGTGCGTTAGGCAGTCGGTACACCAATCAAATTGCCAAACTCTCAACAGCCTCCAGCATCAGACCGACACACTCAATGCCCGCAATCTCCACTGACTGGAGCGCCCTGAAGGAGTAAGCCTCCCGAATGAAGATAGCCACTCCTCCCCCCGCCCCCTAGTCTGTGACTGGTGGAGGACTGAGAACCCGGGCGGGGCAAGCTGGGTGAGAGCTACCGTTTCACCCTCCCACACCCAGGTCTCGGTCACGCACGCCAGGTCAGCTCGTTGTTCCTGTACAAAATCCCGAAGGATTGTAGTTTTGTTGTTAATGGACCTGGCATTGCACAGCACCAGTGACGGAGGGGGGTTCTCCATCCTGGCCCCACTGCCGGCCACCATTGGGATGGGCCGTAGGCTGGAAGGGCGCCGAGCCGCTCTGTTTCTCTGCATCCTTCCCTTGAAACCTCGCCTAGGCCCACCGCAAAACTTCCCCCGTCCCAAGAGCACCGGAATTTGCTGACCAGACATTTGTTACACTGGTGCATCAGACCAACCAATAGAGAGAATGACCGGAAGTAGCAAAATCCACTCCTAAAACAACAGATTAAACACTATCTAACTCTACTACCACTGATCACAATCAAAGTGCTATTATGCAAAATACTAGGTTACCTGACCTAATAGGTCATACCAGGAAGTCCTGACTATCTAAATATTATAAATCCCTGAAATCACAATCTCCCAACCACTTTCATCACTCATACAGCACTCATCCGCAATCCTACTAGTAGACAACTCACATCCACCCACATGCACACCAAACTGTTGCCAAATGGAGGGAGTCTGCAACTACATCCACAACTGCCAAGGGTACAAGAGTCCCACCACCACTTCCAGCAGTTAGTCCTAGTTCTGATGTCTTAATAGCCGCTTGTCACCTTCTCTGCTCCAGTGCAGGGTGTAAGATCTCTAATTGCTTTCCTGCACTGTAGAGAGGCAGTTCCTTTGGGGAGGAGGTCTTTCTTGGTCGTGGTCGTGGTCTCCCCTGTTGCCTCTCCGAAGCACTCAGTGGCCCCTGCGTCTGGATCTTGCCTGCTGGCATTCTCCCAGTACATCATTAATTCAGGGTGATATATTTTTACAAGTCAGGGATGTACAAGAACTTGTGGGTGGGATCTCATTTCCCCACTCTCTCTGTCCTTTTCCTCCCGCAGCAGTGCATGCCTGTAGACTCTCCTCCACCAGGGGCATAAAATTAAACCAAAGGTAAAACAAACAACTGAGGAAAAACAGCCTCCCACAGGAAAAGTGTTTTTGTCATATATCAAAGGAATCACTGATCAGATGGGAAAACTTATGAAAAAACACAATCTACAAACAGTATTCAGACCTACCAGAAAAATACAACAAATGCTACGATCAGCAAAAGAAAAAAGAGATCCATTCATTTCTGCAAGAGTATACCGCATACCATGCAGTTGTGGACAAGTTTACATTGGGACCACAAAGCGTAGTATTCAGACAAGAATAAAAGAACATGAAAGACACTGCAGACTTGGCCAACCTGAAAAATCAGCAGTGGCTGAACACACCCTAACTCAAACAGGACACAGTACTTTGTTCCAAGACACTGAAAGGCTGGACAACACTTCCAATTACCATGTCAGATTACACAGGGAAGCCATTGAAATTCATAAACATCGACACAATTTCAACAGGAAAGAAGATAGTTTAAAAATAAATAGTGCATCGTTGCCTGTCCTGAAAAACACAAAAGGCTCTACATCTGACAATAGCACGACAGATAAGATTAGAATTTCAATAGCCAATCCACATACAAGAGAACCTCCTCAGGAAAGCTCCTCCATTAGCATGTTCATAGCCTGGGGAACTCCTACAAGATAATGACTCAACCCTACCCCACCTTCTGGAGTAGATATAAATTACCTGCCTACCATTTTTCTTCTCACCTTGACACAGAAAGTACTCCATCTTTCTGTGTTATACCTCTGAAGATGCCAGTCACAGCTACTGGCTTACCGTCAGGTTCTACAATGCCAAGACCATGGCCACACAACCCAGAAAATCTACAGCAACTAATGAACTCCAGCCATGAAAGCCTTCAACAACATATTGGAAGTTAAGGTGATTTTGATATCCTGGGACTTGCAGCTTTAGATAAAAAGAAATGGAGGAAAGGGAATATTTCTGTTTTTAGCCATTTGTGTTGAGGAGAGGGGGAGAAGAGGCCTGTAGTTTAAATGCTGGAAGTTAAGGTGATTTTAGTATTTTGGGACTTGCCGCTATAGAGAAAAGGAAATGGAAGATACGGGAATAGCCTTTTTTTGGACTCTGTGTGTCTGTCCAGGGGGGGGTGGGGGATAAAGCCAGTTCACCAAATATAGAAAGTGTGGCAATACTGCTGTCCTGGAACCTACCTTCAGCCAAACAAATGCTCCCATATTTTCAGGTCAGGGTAACTGATAAACCAGTATTTACTGTGGATTTACTGTGAATTCTGAGATGCATTGAATATCCAGTATGTTAGTGGTGTAGTTGTTAAGAGTGTTGGTCTAAGAGTGGGAAGACCAGAGTTCAAATCCTCACTTAGCCACAAAGCACACTATGGAACTTTGGGCCAGCCACACACACAGCCTAAATTGTTAGGGAAAAGAGAGGGGGGAATGAAATATTTTGTTTCATACATGAATTTACTCAATTTGTCTCAGTTAAGGAGTTCATGACATCCTTCCTCTCACAGAGTCATCTTTCTTTGTCTGAGACTCAATTATGCATGAAAAAATTAAATGTTTAAAACCACATAATTAATTGTTGGTGGCACATTTTTCATATTTAAATAATTGAATAAAGATTACTAAGTGTGGGCCTGGGCCAGGTAGAACCCTGTGGCCCCCCCCAGGAAATTGAGAAGTCTATGCCCCTGTCACCCATCAGTCTTTTATCTTTTCTCCATCTTCAGCTTTCCCTCACCCTTTGGTGCCAGTTTGGTGTAGTGGTTAAGTGTGCGGACTCTAATCTGGGAGAACCGGGTTTGATTCCCCACTCCTCCACTTGCACCTGGCTGGATGACCTTGGGCAAGCCATAACTCTGGCACAGCTGTTCTTGAAAAAGAGCAGTTTCTGTCAAGAGATCTCTGAGCCCCACCTACCTCACAGGGCGTCTGTTGTGGGGAGGGGGAGGGGAAGGAAAGGAGTTTGTAAGCCGCTCTGAGCCACCTTTGGGTAGTGAAGGGCGGGGGATAAATCCAATCTCTTCGTCTTCTTCTTCTTCTTCTTCTTGCAGCCCCTTCCCTTTCCTTCACTTCCCACCTACCCTGTTCCATTTCACTCCCTAACCCAGCCTCTCCCTGTCTCTGTTTCTCCTCCTTCCTTTGGTTTTCTGTCCCCTTCCCAAACCCTTCCTTTCCCCACTTTTTTGCTTCTCCCCCTCCAGTTTACCTTCCCTTTCTCCTTTATTTTACCTTTTTTAGTCTACCCATCCCCCTCCTGTGCTAACACTAACTGAGACTTGGAAGCCTCAGAAATGCTGCCTGGGCAAAGTTGCCAATCCCCAGTTGGGGGTGGTGGATCCCCCAGTTTGGAGTCCCTCCCCCATTTCAGGGCTATCAGAAAGCGGGTAGAATGGCCACTGGGCACTCCATTACGCCCTATGGAGACCAGTCCCTATAGGGCATAATGGAAAATGGGTATCTGGGGCTCTGGGGGCCTGTTTTTTTAGGTAGAAGCACCAAATTTTCAGCATAGCTGCTGGTCCCTCTTCTCAAAAAACCCCCAAGTTTCAAAAAGATTGGACCAGGGGTCTAATTTTATGAGCCCCAAAAGAAGGTGCCCCATTCTCCACTAGGGAAGGCATTTAAAAGGAATGCTGTCCCTTTAAATGTGATGGCATTTCACCCTGAACTCACTTCAAAGGTCGATTGTGCTTCTTCCCTTCTCTCTCCCAGAGCCTCCATCCCCCTCTCCCAGAGTCTCCTGGTAAGTCCCCCGCTGGCTTGTTGGCCTCACTTGGCAACCCTATGCCTGGGTATGTCTAGCAATCCCTGAAGTGGCTGTACAGATCTCACAACATAATGTCACAAAATCTCAATGGCACACTTTTCTTAAAGAAGCAGACTTTGCTTCTGTGGTTGTGAGGGTTTTTTTAACTCCATTTTTTTTAACATTACATATTTTTCTGCAAACATCAGGCTTCCCCCAGCTTGCAGAAAAATCCTTCCTGTCTGTCCCTGGTCCCATTGTGTGGATTTTTAAAATCTACATTCTATGGCTCAGTTCAGAATTATATATAATGACTTTGACAAGAAAAAACACATAAATACAAAGGGATTTAAAAGGGGGATTACATTTACTTATTTTAAAAGAATTATGAAGCCAGAATGCCAGCAGGGGGTTGGGGGCTATCTAGTGTTTTGCACAGAGTGTCACATGTATGACTATCTGCCCACTGGGCAGAAGTCTTGGGTATGTGCTCAGTGCAAGGAGCTCCTGGTTCTCAGGGAACGTGTGTGCTCCCTTGAGGCCAAGGTGGCTGACCTGGAGAAGCAGAGACAGTCAGCTAGGCGCACAGAAAAGACTCTCGGGGACTTGTTAGCTACGTCCCACTCTGGATCTGGCAGCCCCGCTGCTGTCAGAGAGCATGAGGGTCTAGGGGAAACAGGGCACCATGCTGAGGATAAGGGGAATGTGCCCTCAGAAGGGACCTCTTCCCCAGCTGGTGAGCGGGTATCCTTTTGCACCAAGGAACCATCCCTGAGCAGGGTGGGAGGGGGGCTCTTGGTAGTGGGTGATTCGATCCTTAGGCAGGTAGACAGCTGGGTGGCGAACCCGCGTACTGACCGTATGGTGACTTGCCTGCCTGGTGCGAAGGTAGCGGACATTACGCGTGTTTTAGATAGGCTGGTAGATAGTGCTGGGGAGGAGCCAGTGGTCGTGGTGCATGTCGGCACCAACGATGTGGGGAAATGCAGTCGTGAGGTCCTGGAGGAGAAATTTAGGCTGCTGGGCAGGAAACTCAAGGCCAGGACCTCCAAGGTAGCCTTCTCAGAAGTGCTACCTGTTCCACGCGCAGGGCCGGAGAGACAGGCACAGATCAGGAGTCTCAATGCGTGGATGAGACGATGGTGTAGAGGGGAAGGGTTCAGGTTTGTTAGGCACTGGGATACTTTTTGGAACAAGAGGGAGCTGTACAGGCGAGACGGTCTCCACTTGTCCCGAGAAGGAACCAGGCTGCTGGCACTTAAAATCAAAAAGGTGGCAGAGCAGCTTTTAAACTGAATATTGGGGGAAAGCCGACAGGAGATGAAAAGTCTCTGGTTCGGGTTGGCTCATCTGAGAGAGGTGAGGGGGTACCGGTTGCTTTTCTACAGGGAGGTGGATTGAAATTGTCCACAGAGGCCATGGCTGGTGACATGGACTGCCGGACAACGACTCGAGATAGCAAGAGGAAGGATGCAGGCTTAACTTGTAAGGGAAATTACAGCTGTTTCTATACAAATGCTAGAAGTGTCCGAGGTAAAATCGGGGAGTTGGAGTGCTTGGTGTCGGAGGGAAAAATAGACATTGTGGGTATTTCTGAAACTTGGTGGGATGAGGAAAATCAGTGGGACACAGTGATTCCCGGTTATATATTATATCGGAAGGATAGGGGGGGAAGGGTTGGAGGTGGGGTAGCTCTGTATGTCAGAGAGGGTATAAAGTCTAGAAAGATTGAGAGGCTAAGTGAATTGGATTCGCTTCTGGAAGTTCTATGGGTTGAAATAGGGGGGCCAAAAGGAAACTTAACACTGGGAGTTTGTTATCGCCCACCAGATCAAAAGATAGAGGAGGATTATAAAATGATGAATGCCTTAAAGATAGCAACTAGACAAAAACACTGTGTAATAATAGGTGATTTTAACTACCCACACATTGATTGGGTCAATATGTGTTCTAGCCGGGAAAAAGAGATTGAGTTTCTAGACACTCTAAATGACTGTGCTATGGAGCAGATGGTCACGGAACCTACCAGGGGAGAGGCGATCCTTGATTTGGTCCTAAGTAACACTCAAGACCTGGTGAGAGATGTAAAAGTGATTGCACCGCTTGGAAACAGTGATCATAATGTTGTTGAGTTCATCATTTGTACAAATAGAGAATTGGCCAAAAAGACTCACACAACCATTTTTAACTTTAAAAGGGGTAATTTCTCTGATATGAGGGGACACGTGGGGAGGAAACTGAAAGGAAAAGTAGAAAGGGTCAAAACAATTGGGGAAGCTTGGGATCTATTTAAAACTACGATCCTAGAAGCTCAAAAAATATATATTCCGCAGGTTAGGAAAGGCACAAACAGGTATAGGAAAAAGCCTGCATGGTTAACAAACAGAGTAATGGAGGCTGTAAAAAGTAAAAAGAATTCCTTTAAGCAGTGGAAAGCTAGTCACAGTGAGGCTGATAAAACGGAACACAGGCTATGGCAAATAAAATGCAAGTCTGAGGTCAGGCAGGCAAAAAGGGAATATGAGGAGCATATAGCAAAAAACGTAAAAACCAACAATAAAACTTTCTTCAAATACATTAGAAACAGGAAACCAGCCAGGGAGGCAGTGGGGCCCTTGGACGACCAAGGGGTAAAAGGAGTATTGAAGGATGATAGGGAAATGGCTGAGAAGCTAAATGCATTTTTTGCCTCCGTCTTCACTGTGGAAGATGAGAAGTGCTTGCCCACTCCAGAACCACTGATTTCAGGAGGGGTGTTGAAAGACCTGAGTCAGATTGAGGTGACGAGAGAGGAGGTCCTAAAACTGATAGACAACTTAAAAACTGAAAAATCACCAGGCCCAGATGGCATACATCCGAGAGTTCTGAAAGAACTCAAATGTGAACTTGTAGATCTCCTGACAAAGATATGTAATCTTTCCTTAAAATCTGCCTCCATTCCTGAGGATTGGAAGGTAGCTAATGTCACTCCCATCTTTAAAAAGGGTTCCAGAGGAGATCCGGGAAATTACAGGCCAGTCAGTCTGACGTCGATACCGGGTAAATTGGTGGAAACCATTATTAAGGAAAGAATTAGTAGGCACATAGATGAACAAAACCTATTGAGGCAGACTCAGCACGGTTTCTGTAAGGGAAGATCTTGTCTCACTAACCTGTTAGTGTTCTTTGAGGGGGTGAACAAACATGTGGACAAGGGGGATCCAATAGATATTATTTACCTTGACTTCCAGAAAGCTTTTGATAAAGTTCCTCATCAAAGGCTCCTAAGTAAGCTCAAAAATCATGGGATAGAAGGACAAGTCCTTTTATGGATCAAAAACTGGCTAGTTCATAGAAAACAGAGAGTGAGTGTAGGTGGGCAATTTTCTCAGTGGAGGGTGGTAAGCAGTGGGGTACCGCAGGGATCAGTACTTGGTCCACTGCTTTTTAACTTGTTCATTAATGATTTGGAGATGGGAGTAAGCAGTGAAGTGGCTAAATTTGCGGATGATACAAAGTTGTTCAGGGTGGTGAAAACCAGTGAGGATTGTGAGGCACTCCAAGGGGATCTGTCAAGGATGGGCGAGTGGGCGTCAACATGGCAAATGGGGTTCAATGTGGCCAAGTGCAAGGTGATGCACATTGGAGCCAAAAATCCTAAATATAAATACACATTGATGGGGTCTGAACTGGCAGAGACTGAGCAAGAGAGAGATCTTGGAGTTGTAGTGGATAACTCACTGAAAATGTCGAGACAGTGTGTGACTGCAATAAAGAAGGCCAATGCTATGCTGGGGATTATTAGGAAGGGTATTGAAAACAGATCAGCCAATATAATAATGCCCCTATATAAATCAATGGTGAGACCTCATTTGGAATACTGTGTGCAGTTCTGGGCACCACACCTTAAAAAGGATATTATAGCTTTGGAAAAAGTGCAGAAAAGGGCAACTCGAATGATAAAAGGGTTGGAACACTTTCCCTATGAGGAAAGGTTAAAGCGCTTAGGGCTCTTTAGCTTGGAGAAAAGACGACTGAGGGGTGACATGATCGAGGTTTATAAGATTATGCATGGGAAAGAGCAGGTAAAGAAAGAGGTACTTTTCTCCCTTTCTCACAATACAAGAACTCGTGGGCACTCCATGAAACTGCAGAGCGGTCGGGTTAGAACGGATAAAAGGAAGTACTTCTTCACCCAAAGAGTGATTAACACATGGAATTCACTGCCACAGGAAGTGGTGGGTGCTACAAGCATGGACGGCTTCAAAAGGGAATTAGATAAGCATATGGAGCAGAGGTCCATCAGTGGCTATTAGCCACAAGGTATAGCTAGGGGCTCTGGGGCAAGTGATGCTCTGTCTTCTTGGTGCTTGGGGGGGGGTCAACAGTGGGAGGGCTTCTAATGTCCTGGCCCCACTGGTGGACCTCCTGATGGCACTGGTATTTCTGGCCACTGTGGGATACAGAGTGTTGGACTGGATGGGCCTTTGGCCGGATCCAACATTGGCATCTCTTATGTTATCTTATGTTCTTATGTTCTTATGGATTATGAGAGCAATACTAAGCAGAACTACTTAGAAGTAAATCCCATACGATCCAGAGGGGTTATTTCCACAACGGGCCTTATTCCTAGTATATAATAATCAACATAACTCCTACATTTATTGTATCATATGAATTTGCACCCTTCCAAGTCAAACCACTGGTCTCTCTAGCTCAGTACTATGCACACTGACTGGCAGCTGCTGTGTGGTTGAGAAATATCCCATCACCCATTGTTTATTAATTTTATTAATTTTATTATATTTATGGATCGCCCACCCTGCAAACAGGCTGTGGGTGATTAACAACATTTTAGACATTTAAAATTACAATGTATATATGATTAAAATTACTCATAGTAACAGAAATTAAAACCCATCAAGATGGCAATTTAAACCTCCATTGCTGGTCCCACTGCTGTCCCCACACAGCAAGGCCGGGAAGGTTATGTGGGGGGGGATAGAAGAAAAAGGAGTGAGGGTGGCAGTCTTAATCTCCTGTTGCTCAACTAAAAGCCTGGCGGAACAGATCTTTTATCTGTAGATGCTATTGTTACCCAAACTGGCATACATGTGAAGCTCCCATAGTGTACAAATGTGTCCTCTCGTTAGCATGGAGCAAACACATGTATTTGGGATATTTTAAAACGTATTTCGGATCTTAACCCCATGTATACCAAGGTCCAGATTCAGACCAATACTTGAAATAATGAGAGGGAATAAGCTTTTTAAACAGGAAAGGGTTTTATTTAAATAACAGGAAAGAGATCAAATTAAGCTGAGCAATAAAATGTAGAGCAAATTTATATTTTACAGAAATAAAAAGTGCATTGAAATAAAATACAAATAGAACCCTAAAACCTTTCCCTAGCAGACCGCTAAAGACTAAAACGGGGAGAAACAAGAAATATGAGCCTGATCTTGGAGAGAAGGGGGAGGGATTCCTCAGCAGCAAGCAACAGCTTCAGGAGCTTGAAACTGACCAGGCAGGGGAAGAAAGTGCAGCAAAGTGGTCCATGGAGCAAAGAGGCAGAGAGGTCAACTGTGACTTTGGGGTAACTGGATGAGCCCAAACCAGCTACAAACATAGGGGCTGAGGGGTAACTCTTTATACCCTTTTGCTTGCTGTTTTTGACTCCGGTTCCAAAAACAGTAAAGACAATAAATAAAGGCCCCTGCCACTCGGCAGGGGAAAGGCCTCTTAAGGCGCGGCTTTTAAAAGCCACGCCAACGTTGAGACGCCGCGGCGGGATCCCACGGATCCCCTGGCCGCGGCGCCTTTTCTCCCCGGCGCGATCAAACGCCGGGGAGAAAACACAGTTCGGACGCCTAGCTGGCCGAACTGCGCATGTCGGAGCATGCGCAGTTCGGCTCCGGCCCGGGGTTGTGCCGGCGCAAGGACGCACTGGCGATCAAATGCCCGGATTGCCGCGCCGCTTCCATTTGAACCACCGAGGTAGGTGGTTGCAAGTTGAGGCGCGTTTTCCCGGGAAAGGGCCAGTTCGGGGACGGTATCACGACGCTTCCCAGATGTTGTGTTGTGATCGCGCCGGTTTGATCCGCCCCCAAACTGTCCCGCTCCCGGGCCAAATCGCCTAGTGTGAACGGGACCAAATATACCCTTTTGCCAGGAATGAGGAGGAGTAGGGGTGTTAGCAGCAGAGAACAAAAGTAACAAAAATCCAGTCTTTCCAGAGATGAGCAAGTTTGAAAAGAAATTCTTCATTTGCACTATGGAGAGGAGTCTTCCCTGTTTGCATTAAATGTATCAAAAAAAATCCCTGCCGGGGTTGGAAGTTAGAACTATCCCTGGGTGCTTGTCATGATCAAGGAAGGGCAGGAACCTTCCTGTCCAATCATTAAGATACGGAAGAACTTGCTGGAATTGGCCCATCGTTTATTGTTTTGGAGATCTGGGTCATTAGTTAAGAAAGATCAAATTATCTGGAAAGAGGCTCTGAGGTTTTGGGGGGAAATGGACCTTGATTTAATCCCTCTTAGGGTGGGCTTTTGCACAATTGATGGAGAAGTTGCCCTGCATCCCTTTATGCCCTTACCATGACTCACTGCCATTTGATATTAGTTTAAAACAGGCTCCATCTATCATTTCTAGGCCTACGCTGAAGTATACACATGTAAAAAATGGGGATCAAATGTAACAAAATGAGGGTCCCATTGGTGTGAGGCCTCAGGGCCATCAAGAGACTAAATCTGGAACTTTCCCATCTGCAAACATGTGTTCAGCCGTGGTACCATAGCTTACTGTCCACACTATACACAGCCACTTTACCCAGCAAATTCCTGGTAGCCATGGGTATTCCAGTTGTATACATTAAGCTCCCTTGCTGGCACTGCTATCCCAACTTTGTTCACTGAAGAAGGATGTTCCTTACATGCAAAGCTCATACAGGCAGAACTGCCCTCTCTATCAAAGTTTATGGACATGTCCAAATATGCAAGAACCCTGTCTGTGCATTGCAGTGCCCTTGTGTTTCAGGCAATGTAGATTAACATAATGCAATGTCAGTAATAACTTTGTAACTGTCGATTTACATATGACAACAACCAGGGCTTTTTGTGATCGCAATTGCAACCAGTTTCTTATGAGTCTTTCAAACAGATCCTTAACTTCAACTCTCTTAATTTGCTACTCTAGACAGATGACTGTTTATTAAGACCTTTATCACAAATGACACAGAGTTCCTTAATAAACAGGCGTGCTCATCAAGAACTTGTCTGCCCTCCTTCTATGTGCAACTGGCAGAGAAGCTGTCTTTTATAAATGTAATTGCTAGGGAGAGCTTAAATAAAATAAAGAAGTGGCTGACCACTTTGAGACAGGGTGTTTCACTGCACAGAAGAGAAAGGCCAAAAGCCGTGGAGGAACAGCCTCTGCTTGCTGATCCATTGTCTGTACTTAAATGTTATTATTTCATTTGAGAGACCCAGTTCACAAGTAGAATCCTACCCCTCTGGAAACACTAATGTAGACTGGCAAATTTTTTAAAATGTGGTATTTGCAGGCTATATCTTGAAAATTCAGTGATTAATGCTAAAGCTGGTTTCTCTTTCCCACTGTTAGCTTTGATAAAGGTTTTGGTTTTTTTTAATGGCAGAAAAAAATGCAACTCAAGTGATGATAGAGTGTTTGGGAGGTGGTTAGCAAACACCCACGAGCCACAAAGCTCATATGATGGCTGGAATGTTCTTTATACTGGGACTGTTTTCCAAGATTGGATTTCGCCACAAGGTGACTGTAAGAATCAATTAATCACAAGAAACAGCAGTGATACAAATACAAATCAGCCTATCCAAAGGTCCTCAAGGAGAGGGAAGGAGGAGCGAAAGGTTTTAAAAAGGTAAAGGGGTCAAGGGAATCCAGGGTTGCTGGAGAGGAAAAACATGTTATAGATGTTTATATGCCAACTAGCAGTAAAGCCCGTTGTGAAAGCAATACAACGGGATCTAGAAAGAGGCTCTGGGGCAGTGCTCTGGCTTTGGGCAAACAGTGTCAATTTGCTGTGGTGACCTCAGCAGGGTATAATGACAGAGTCCACTGTTTTCTCCAGAGGAACTGATCTCTGCTACCTGAAGAGCAGTTGTAATTGTGAGTAATCTGTAGCCCTCACCTGGAGATTGGCAACAATTGTTACCCAGGACAAAATGGCTGGTTTGGAGGGTGGAGTCTATGGCATTCTACCTGTCTGAGGTCCCACCCCTCTGCAAACCCCACCCTCTCCAGGCTCCACCCCTCAAATCCCCAGGAATTTGTCAGCATGTAGTTGGCAACCCCATCTCCTTCCCAGCTAGCCACCAACCTACCATTATCTGCCCCTTTGACTTCAGCTGACTTCTGCCCTCCCTTCTGCAGAACAGTTGTAATACTGAGTGCTCTCCAGCCCTCACCTGGAGATTGGCAACAATGGTTCCCTATGTGAGACTGACTGGTTTGGAGGGTGGAGTCTATGGCAGTGTACCTGTCTGAGGTCCCACCCCTCCTCAAACCTCACCCTCTTCAGGCTCCATCCCTCAAGTCTCCAGGAATTTCCCATCTGGAGTTGGCAACCCTATCAGGATTGGCCCCAATGTGTTTTCTCCCAAAGGCCAAAGTAGGTGACAGGACCAAGCTTAGTTGCCTACCAACAGGCACTGAGGGGAATGTAGGGTTGCCAGCTCTAAGGAGGGAAATACCTGGAGGTTTGGGGGGTGGATTCTGTAGAGGGCCGGGCGACGGAGGCATCGGCCTTCTGTCGCCCGCCTTGCCCCCCCAATCTCGGCCCGGGCGACCGCGGCTCCCGCCAGCG
>NW_015160209.1:1115615-1169908 GCF_001447785.1 Gekko japonicus
TTTTCCCTCCCACCCCCACCCACTCCAGGGCCGACATCCGGCCGCAGGGTCCGTTTCCCCCCACTCAACCCCACTCACTCCAGGGCCGGCGACTGGAGGTGCAAGCCTCCGGCTGCCGGGTCCGTTTCCACCCCCCCCACTCCAGGACCAGAGACCGGAGGCAGAAGCCTCCGGTCGCCCGCTTCCTTCCCCTCCCTCACCACCCACTCCCAACAGGCACTGAGGGGAATGTAGGGTTGCCAGCTCTAAGGAGGGAAATACCTGGAGGTTTGGGGGGTGGATTCTGTAGAGGGCAGCATTGGGCGGGGGGGGGCGGAAGGACTCAGCAGGTATAATGTCATAGGGTCTACCCTCCTAAAGCAGTCATTTTCTCTAGGGGAACTGATCTCTGTCATCTGGAGATCAATTGTAGCAGTGGGAGATCTCCAGGTCCCACCTGGAGATTGGCAACCCTAGGGGAAAGTCAGCTGCACAGCAGGGGGTTGAAGAGAATGGTTTGATGGCTGCTGGGCCAAGATTGGCAACAATAGTTCCCCAGGAGCCCCATCGTAAATGCACCAAACAATTCCTCAAGATTTTCCGAAACACTACTCTGTTTTGGGCTGCTGGGGAACTTTGTAGTAGCACCAAAGCTTTAAGATCTCTCCAGCTGTCACCTGGAGACTGGCAACAGCTTGTCTGGAGTGTGGGCAGCATGGCATTGTATCTGTCTGAGGTCCCCCTCTTCCTCCTCCTCCTCAGATCCCACCCTCAGCAGGCTTCATCCCTAAAATATCCTGGAAGTTTCCAACCTGGAGTTGGCAACCCTATGTCCTGGAGTTTGAACCTGGAGTTGGCAACCATCAGCCAACGTTTATCTGCCTGTCTGTCTTTACAAACCCCCCCCCCACACACACACACACAGCCTCTGCCTAGGGAGCAGCTGACATCATTCTCCTCTCCCAACTGAAAATTCCAACTGCCTTGCGGGGGGGGTGAGTTTGAGGTGTGGAATGGAGTGTAGTCCAATCAGCTTCCATATGTAAATGACCTTGGAACGCTGGCCGGGACTGCACAAAGCAGCCAATGAACCCAGCCAGTGTCTTCCGAGTGGCAGTTTTTTCGGCCTAACACTAAAGGGGCCAATTTTAGAATTCTGGCACCCACTACTCTTTTATAATAAGGGAGAGATGCTAGAAGTCTCTGAGCCAAGAAGGGGAAGTTGGAGTGCTTAGTGCTCAATGACAATTTAGATATAGTGGGTATCTCAGAAACATGGTGGAATGGGGAAAATCTATGGGATACAGTTATCCCTGGGTATAAGCTTTATAGGCAGGACAGAGAGGAACAGGTTGTGGGAAATGTTGCATTACACATCAAAGAAGGCATTGAATCAAGTCCTATGGGTAGAAATACTGGGCCTTAAGGGTTACTTAAAAGTGGGAGTGTAATATCGCCCACCTGATCAAATTGTTGAGGCTGATTTTGAGATGGAGAATGTAATAAGGGAGGTGATTAAAGCAGATAATGTTGTGATACTGGGAGACTTCAACTACACCAGTTTGGTGTAGTGGTTAAGTGCGCAGACTCTAATCTGGGATAACCAGGGTTGATTCCCCACTCCTCCACTTGCACCTGCGGGATGACCTTGGGCAAGCCATAGTTCTGGCACAGCTGTTCTTGAAAAAGAGCAGTTTCTGTCAAGAGCTCTCTCAGCCCCACCTACCTCACAGGGTGTCTGTTGTGGGGAGGGGGAGGGAAAGGAGTTTGTAAGCCACTCTGAGACTCCTTTGGGTATAAATGCAATCTCCTCCTCCTCCTCTTCTTCTTCTACTCTTGTATTGATTGGCCATGGTGACTAAAGGAAACCTTCACATTCAGAGGCAGTCAGCCTCTGAATACCAGTGCCAGGAGGCAACATCAAGGGAAGGCCTCAGCCTTCCCAACATACTGTTGTTGGACCTCCAGGGAAACTTGTTGCCACCCTGTGTGAGACAAGATACTGGACTAGAAGGACCACTGGTCTGATACTGCAGGGCTCAGCTTATGTTCTTAAATAAAATAAAGGAATGCAAAATGAAAGAAAAGTTACTTGTAGGGCTATTTAGCTCCAGTACATTTACTGCTTGTCGTTATCCCTGTGAATCAACCCAGTTGCCTTATCCTAACCAGGGCTTTTTTTGTAGAAAAAGCCCAGCAGGAACTCATTAGCATAATAGGCCACACCCAACAGCAGAAACTAATTAGTGTATTAGGGCACACCCTGACATCACATCTCATTAGCATATTAGGCCACACCCCCATGTTACCAGAAGTGTGGTCATCCGGCCACACCCACCTTTTGCTTCTTATTCTGTTTACCTTGTTTGTTGTCAAAACGGTCCAGGGCTTTTTTTGTAGCAGGAACTCCTTTGCATGTTAGCCAATCCTAACGAGTTTCTGTTGGGTGTGGCCTATTATGCTAATGAGTTCCTGCTGGGCGTGGCCAACTCAGGAGCCAGCTGGAACTCCGTTCCTGTGCGTTCCTGCCCAAAAATAGCCCTGATCCTAACTGTATTTAACTCAAAAGTCCTACTGATTTCATTAGAATTTATTTCCAAATATGTATGCTTAGAGTCGCAGCCTCGCTTAGGGGGAAATAACTGAGTGTTTCAGTTCACACTGGGATTTCAAGTCATACCATTCTCAAAATGTTAGTAATTAACTAAAATAATCATTTCTATTTGATTACAGTAGATAACAGTTATCCTTGAATGCATTGGCTGTATTACATGCACCCAATGGATGACTATCACAATGATCTGATGAAGGGAGGTATCTTATGAGGGAGCTTAAATCCTGAAAATCTTGTTGGTCTCTAAGATGCTACTCAACTCAAATCTAACTGTATCACAACAAAGGTGATCTGATTTCTAATAAATAATTCTGGGTAGTTCTTTTATTCAGTCATGTTAGAATCTACTTGTTCTTCTAGACTAACTGGTTTAAAGGAGAATGTCCTACCACACATTTCAACCATTCATACTTCTGAAGAACAAATGCTTTGAATTCCCATACTTAATAAAGAATAAAGACAGGACTGCTGGGCAAGTACACCTCATAGCTTTCCCCAAACAAAGTGATGCTTCTGCAGTCAATCATTTGATTTTAGGAGGCTTAAAACAGATAGATGCTTGATAGCCTTCTAATTCTGAAGTGCAGGAGCAAACATTATGCTGACTAGATACTGCCCCCCAGTGGCTTCCTGTCAGAAATGAAGGAGTGCAATGCAAAATGCTTATTTTATGTATGATAAAAATGTAACATATTCAGTCCATGTTGAACTGATGCAAACAGCAATGTACACTCCAATAAATGCTGGGAAATTGTTTACATGAGCTGCTGTATTCTCTGGTAGTAAGTGGCTTTTCTATCCAAGCTAGAAGACATTTGGCAACAAATATGTGGGTTTTTTTGTAACCGCTATGCTTTTGGGTAATAATGCACATGCTGGAAGAGACATATTACAGTATTATTTATAGGCACTACTGTAACCTAGCACCTAGCTCCCCAGCAAGGCCAGTACAGTCTGCATTACAATACTGTTTTCTCATCCATCATGCTATTTTCTTTTTTAACTTGATTCAACAGAGTGAGACTTAAGATGAGACTAGATCCTGTGTTTGATTGGGAAGGGAAATTATTTTGATTTGTGTAGTACAGTTGCAGTTGCAATTAGACTCTGGGAAAATCTCCCCAAAGGTAAGGATACAATTGGACATATAAAATCCACACTCCATATATGTCCAGGTTTTGAAACCACTTCCCTATTAAGAACTTAAAAGCAGCTCTGTTGGATGGTCCACCTTATCCAGCATCCTGTTTCACACAATGGCTGACCAGATACCCTGGATTCATTTATACCAATAATCTAACACCACCAGTTCTAGAAGGTTAGTCTGCTGCAGAAAAACAACAGGACGTCCAGTGGCATTTTAAAGACTGATGGGTTTATCACAACATAAGCTTCTGTGGGGTAGAATCCATTTCATATCAGCAGATTTTAAACACAAATGTGCTTAGAGAGAGCGAACATGTGCTTACTCGATTGGCAGCTTGAGAACTCTGTTGGTCCTAGTGGAATAAAATCGTAACTTTAAAATTACACAACTAGCTCCTTTGAGGTCTTCAACCTCTTTGGGAGGAAAGAGTGTTGTGTCCGCTGACCGCCACCAGAGGCCAGCGCACACTCCTGAGCTTGAATCCAGAGTAACAATAGGGACTAGGCTCCTGGTCTCTCCACTGGGGGACCAATGGGACCTTGGCGGGAGATTCAAACCCGCCAATGGGACCCAGGGGTGTGTCCCCTGGTTTGTATATAGTTGGCCAGCCGGCCGTTGTTTGCATACTTTATGTTGTGTTCCAGTAAACCATGCTGATCACTACATCAGTCTCGGGGTTTCATTCACGTGTCTAACCCACTACACTTTAATGGCGACGAAGGTGGGATCCCGCTGAGCAAGCCAGCCGGGCTATCAGGTTCGGACGGGGAAGACAAAGCACAGCGACCCGCGCTCGTTCGATCGATGAGCACCGAGGGTGAACAGGCCGCTTCCCTGCCGCAGCAGCAACCGATCAGCACAATGGCAGTCGCTCCGGGATCAGGGCTGGTACCACCATTCGATACAGCCCGTCCACAACAATGGGGAGCCTGGATCACTGGCCTGAAGCAAGTATTAGTCTTCTACCAGGTGATGGATGAGGCCAGAAAAAAGGGCCTCCTACTGGGGTCATGCGGACCCGCCATTGTGGAGCTGGCCCAGTACCTCCTTTCCCCTAAGACGTTCGAAGATTGCACCTTCGAAGAGATCGTCTCAGCCATGCAAAACCACTACACGCCGAAACCGTCGGAGATGACGTGCCACTGGAACTTTTTGACCCAAGATACCAGATGGAAATGTTCCCAGGTCCATTTGGGAATCAAAGACTTAGCCAAATTTGAATTCCCATCCTATCTTAACACACTGAGGATACCTAAATTAAGACAATCATATATGCTTGCATGTTGTAATACGCTATCTACAGCACAGATGAAGAGGCATTTTGCTGGGATCCCTCCAGAACAATATTTTTGTGATTACTCCTTGTCTATGGTTGATTTGTAATTGCATGTTTCCTTTAATGTTCCAAACACATTGTTGCCAGGGAGAAATTTCTTGCAAAGTGGTTGTTAAAATATTCAGCCACTTCTGATACCCACAGGGCTCATTTCGTAGAAAAAGAGCTAGGGGAACTCATTAGCATAACTCATTAGCATATGCCACACCCCCTGACATCAGGGGCCCGGCGGTGGACCTGCAAGGCCGGCGGGAGTGCTTGGAAGCCCCGCCAAGGCCCTCCCTGGCCCCAGGCAGGCAGGGGTGGGGAGAGGCAGGGAGGAAGCAACCTACCCTCCCTCTTCTCCTGCCTCCTCCTGGCTGAATGAGGGCTGGAAGCGGGGCGGCCGGAAGCAGGGGGCAGGGCTTCATCATGTGCCCCGCCCCCTGCACCTCACCCGGGGGAACTGCGTTCCCCCATGTTCCCCCCCCCGAAATGACCTCTGGATACCCATAAATTAAAATGGTTTCTGAGTGGCTTTTGTGAAGCATGTATGGTTGATGTGGCAAATTTTTGCTTTTTAATTGTTTTCAATTCATAAATATTTTCTTGGTGTATGGCTTATGGGTTGAACAAAGTTCGAGTCCAGTGGCACCTTTAAGACCAACAAAGTTTTATTCAAGGTATAAGATTTCATGTGCACACACATTTCTTTCGATACATTGAAATGAAAGTTACCAGTCCATACATATAGGCAGAGGGTGAGTAGCAAATTAGCATACAACATAATGAAGATGTTTAACAGATCCAAGGACCGAACGGGAGTAACAAGCTTAGTTTATATGGTTGCCATTTGTTTGGATTTAATTGTGGGGGGGAAACATAGTGAAGGAAATAAATACAGCAAAATTGGAGACTGATGGGCAGGTGTACCATTCTTAATTGCGGAATGCTTAGAGTAATTAACTGAGACCCTTTTGTTACGCTCCATCCATCTCCTCTCGAGCATGGAGGCAACCTTACAACATTGTCTTCTTTGAGGCGGAGCAATTAGCTGTGCAGTGTATCTCCTCTGTGCACAGACCAGAGAAGTACATTCCAATCTACCATTCCAGATTACATTACATTCTACTATTCATTACATTGCATTACAATCTACTATTCCAAATAAGAAAAAATAAAATAAAAAGGATGTATAGCCCATCTGGGGGATTGGTGAGAATACAGACATAAGAACTGAATAACATTAGCATATGTAGTGAGATAAGAAACCAATATACTTGTTAAGTCCTAGGGGGTTCCATTGTTCTGAGTGTTGTAACTCAGCAATTTCCCTTTCTAGTCTGTTCCTGAAGTTCCTTTGCAGTCACCCATTGAATGCCATGGAAGGCTGAAGTGTTCTCCCACAGGTTTCTCAATCTTGTGATTCTCGATGTCAGATTTGTGTCCATTTATCAGTAAGCATTATTTATTTATTTATTTATTTATTTATTTCCCAAATTTATACCCCGCCCTCCCAGCCAAGGCTGGCTCAGGGCGGCTTACATAAAATCAGCATATTTACAATAACACAATTTAAAACATTTATAATAATGCTAAAAACAGTTAACAATACAGTAAGTATTGTTGTTGCTGAATTATGATGGCGACCATATTAGTTCTTTCTACTCATAACTGGCTCCTAGGTCTACTCCAGGTGTCTTACAGGTGGCTGGTAGAGGCTGATGTTATGGATTCCAGAGGCAGCAGGGCTTTCTATCCTTCAACTCCAAGTTGTTAATGATGTTCAACAGTGGCAGCGGCTCCAAAAGCCTGGTGGAAGAGCTCTGTTTTACAGGCCCTGCGGAACTGTAAGAGGTTCCACACGGCCCTGATCTCTTCTGGGAGCTCATTCCACGAGGCTGGAGCCACCACAGAGAATGCCCTGGCTATTGACAGCCTGGCCTCCTTAAGACTCGGGAGGGCCAATCGGTTCTGGGCCCCTGAACACAGTGCTCTCTGGGGGATATGTGGGGAAAGGCAGTCCCTCAGATAAGTAGGCCCCTGACCATATAGGGCTTTAAATGTAAGAACCAGCACCTTGAAGTGAACTCAAAATACTATCGGCAGCCAGTGTAATGCCTTTAGCACAGGCTGGATGTGCTCCCGAATTGGGAGTCTCATCAACAGCCTGGCCGCAGCATTTTGCACCAGCTGCAGCTTCTGGATTTGAGACAAGGGCAGCCCCATGTAGAGAGCATTACAGTAGTCCAATCTTGAGGTGATGATTGCATAGATCACTGTTGCCAAGTCATTGCGTTCGAGGAAGGGAACCAACTGCCGGATCAGCCGGAGACGATAAAAGGCCAATTTGGCAGTGGCTGCTACCTGGGCCTCCATTGTTAAGGAAATGTCCAGGAGCACTCCCAAACTCCTAACCTCTGGCGCTGGCACTAAAGGCACCCCATTGAAGGTCGGAAGCGGGATCCCTACCCCTGGATTGCCCCGGCTCAAGCAAAGGACCTCCGTCTTCATTGGATTTAGTTTTGGCCGGCTCAGCCTAAGCCAACCAGCCATGGCTTGTAATGCCCGGTCTAGATCTTCCAGTTTGGAGGCAGACTGATCGCCCAACAACAGATAGAGCTGGGTGTCATCCGCATACTGGTGACATCCCAGCCCATGCCTCTGGGCAATCTGGGCAAGGGGGCACATATAGATGTTAAAAGGCATCAGGGACAACAGAGCCCCTTGAGGCACTCTGCACTGTAGTGAGTCTGGGATAGTTGACCCCCTAGTGCCTGTTTGCCCTATGTTTGACCTGTTTGCCATATGAAGAGAAACAAAGGGCATTGTTGGCATTTAATGGCATATACGATGTTAGAAGATGAGCAATTGAATGAGCCTGAAATGGCATATTTTATATTGTTCGGTCCAGTGATCACGTTGTCTGGGTATATGTGGCAGCAAAGTTGGCATCTGGCTTTATTGAAAGCTCTGGTATCAGTGTCCATGTTCAAATTAGATGCTGTATTATTGTGGGTGAGGAGTTGTTTAAGATTGGAGGGCTGTCTATGTGCAAGGAAAGGTCTGCACCCCAGTGTTTGTGAAAGAGAACTGTTGTTATTCAGTAGAAGTTGTAAGTCATTGATGATGCATTGAACTGTTTTGAATTGAGAGCTGTATGTAACTACTAGTGGTGTTCTGTTATTGTCTCTTTTGGGCCTGTCTTGTAACAGGCTTTCTCTGCGTATCATTGTGGCTTTGTTGATCTGTTTCTTGACTTCATCAGGTGGATATTTAAGTTCTAAAAAGGTTTGTTGTAGACCCCTCAGGTGAGAATCTCTGTCTGTAGGATTGGAACAGATGTGGTTGTAGGGTAGAGCCTGGCTGTAGACAATAGATTGTTTGGTATGTTTAGGATGGTAGCTGGATGCATGTAGATATGTTTGTTGATCCACAGGTTTCTGGTATAAGGTGGTGTCTATGAGTCCATCATATATTTGTACAGTGGTACCAGAAATTATATTTCTTGCATAGATTGGTTCATTGGCAGGTTGATGGTGGGATAAAAGTTGTTGAATGCCTGATGGAATTTGTCCAGGGCTTATTTACTATATGTCCAGACAATAAAGATTGTTGTAAATAGTCAAAAATTGTTTAATACTCAGACTATTTGATGGATCTTGCTCTATTGGAAAGAAGAGATTTCTTTGCTTTTTAAAAATACTTTATTCTAAGGGAAAAGGTACACGGATTGCTACAAATTAACAAAACACTAAGAGCTACATTTCTAAGCTTCCTATACTGAAGACAAGCACACACGTAATGGAGATTTCCTCCTTCTTCTTGACCCCTAGAAAGGAAGTCACCTGGAACAAATGACCAATCTGCATCAAAATAGAAGTTACTTTTCCCGGGCAAATCCCCCATTGGCTTAGTGCCAGGTATCCCTTCCAGGTCAGTCTAAACAATAGCAAACTAGGAATACAAGTTAACCCTATAATGACTGAATCAGACCTTGTAAACACATACATTTCCAACAAAGATGACATCAGTGTAACACAGGTATAGGAGAGGTGTGAGTGGGCAGAAGATTAGGAAGTGTTGCTCCAAATCGGCTTATGGGCTTATGAGCTGTTAAACATGAATAAAGGGAAGGTGAACAAGAACTTTAAGGTTAAAATGTCACAAAATCTGACATTTCTATGCAAATCTCAAAAGTATTGAAGGGGTTGGATGCAACAAGCTTTTCTGTTAATGAAAAATGGAGAGGACTGTGCTAGGGATCATGGGACCCACGTGGACAAAAGGGACAAAAGATTGCACTAAAAAGTTGACTGGATCAAACTCAAGATCAACAACAGTGACTGTTCAAAGTAACTGTAATTGGTGATAACAAAAATATCTAGTTTTATTAAGCTAATTTAACAACTGGAGTTGGTTGAGAAATGCTTTCTCAGCTGTTGTGAGAAATGCTTTCTCAGCTGTCACTATGCTCAGCTTGCATATTTATGAGTCTTACAAAGAAACAACATGGTGTACCTTTTGCATTTTGTGGCCTCTTAATCCCACTGTTCATATATTTTCTTTGTTGACAGAAAATGTACTTCATGCATCTGATGAAGTTTAACACATGAAAGCTTATTAACAATACATCTGTTAATTTTAAACGTGCCACTCTGCTTGGAGGCTTAGAACCACTGCTCTTCCTCAATAAGGTCTCTCTAAATGGCAGCTGAGAGCATTGCTATCAATATCAGTAACTTCACCATTGCCCTGACCTGGGTGGCCCAGGTTAACTTGATCTCATCAGATCTTAGAAGCTAAGTAAGGTTGGCCATGGTTAGTACTTGGATGAGAGACCAACAAGGAAGTCCAGGTCACTATGCAGAGGCAGGCAATGGCAAACCACCTCTGTCTCTTCCCTTGAAAACCCTATGGGATTGCCTTAAGTCAGCTGTGACTCGAAAGCACCTTCCACCACCAACTTCACTATTACTTAAGGGCTGGATGGACATCTAGATACAGCAGTATCTGGTATGTCCCGAATATCCAGTACTTGTGATCCCCTTCCTGTCATTGGCTTAAGTACATCCTCATAATGGCAGACAACAGAAAGGGATGGGAAGTATGCAGAGGAAGCCAATTTTACTTTGTGAAAGAAAACAAACAGGCCATAACAAGGGAGGGAGGCTAATTTGAGAGTTTTCAGTGGAAAGGTAAGACTGTATAGATCACAACAAACTATGGCAGGTCCTTAAAGAGATGGGAGTACCAGACCACCTCACATGTCTCTTGAGAAACCTGTATAAGGGTCAAGAAGCGACAGTTAGAACTGGATATGGAACAACTGATTGGTTTAGCATAGGAAAAGGAGTACGACAAGGATGTATATTGTCACCTTGCTTATTTAATATATATGCAGAGTAAAAAGGTAAAGGTTCCCTTGCTCGAAAGCCAGTCAAATCCGACTCTAGGGTTGTGGTGCTCATCTCCGTTTCAAAGCCGAAGAGCCAGTGCTGTCCGAAGACGTTTCCGTGGTCATGAGGCCGGCATGACTAAACACCAAGGTGCACGGAAAGCTGTTACCTTCCCACTGTAGTGGTACCTATCTATCTACTTGCAATTTCTTGCTTTCGAACTGCTAGGTTGGCAGGAATATGCAGAGTACATCATGTGAAATGCTGGCCAGGATGAATCACAAGCAGGAATTAAGATTGCTGGGGAAAATATCAACAACCTCAGATATGCAGACGATACCACTCTAATGGCAGAAAGTGAAGAGGACCTCAAGAGCCTCTTGCTCAGGGTCAAAGAGGAGAGCGCAAAAGTGGGCTTGAAGCTCAACATCAAAAAAACTAAGATCATGGCATCTGGCCCCATCACTCCTTGGCAAGTAGAAGGGGAAGCCGTGGAAGTAGTGACAGACTTCACGTTCCTGGGATCCCAGATCACTGCAGACTTTGACAGCAGCCATGAAATTAAAAGATGCCTGCTCCTTGGGAGGAAAGCGATGGCGAACCTAAACAGCATGATAAAAAGTAGAGACATCACCCTGCCAACAAAAGTCCGCATGGTCAAAGCAATGGTATTCCCAGTAGTCATGTATGGCTACGAGAGTTGGACTATAAGGAAGGCCGAGCGCCGAAGAATAGATTCTTTTGAACTATGGTGCTGGAGAAGACTCTTGAGAGTCCCTTGGACTGCAAGAAGATCAAATCAGTCAATCCTAAAAGAAATCAACCCTGACTGTTCCCTGGAAGGCCAGATAATGAAACTGAAGCTCAAATACTTTGGCCACCAATTGAGAAGGGAGCACTCACTGGAGAAGACCCTGATGCTGGGAAAGACTGAGGGTCAAAGAAGACCGGGACGGCAAAGGATGAGATGGTTAGACAGTGTCATAGATGCAACGAACATGAAATTGAGCAAACTTCAAAGGATGGTGGAAGACAGGAAGGGCTGGCGGGATCTGGTCCATGGGGTCGCGAAGAGTCGGACTCGACTGTGCGACTGAACAACAAACAACAACAAAGGGCATGGAGGTTCCATTTGTGCTCACCATCAGTTACCCTCCCAGAGACTCTGCATATCATATTTATTAATCAACATCAAATATTATAAACAAAAACAGTAGGTTTGGGTTTTTGCCTTGATTCAATTAGAGTTTTCAGGAACAAAGTGGACTCTAATGCCACAGGGCCATATTTAGATACCAACAAATGTTGCAACTGTAAGTATTGCCATTCTACAGAAGGTGAAGACAAATCTAATTCTATCATAATCATACTAGTACAGCTTTGAAAAAGTATACTTTATTCACATGTAGAAATTCATGGAGGCCAGAGTTTTTCTTTATCTTCACAATAACATTGCAAGGTGGGTTAGGTTGACAAATAATGACTGTCTGAAGTAACCCAACACATTGAAGTTTATGCTTAACGAAAGGATTTGAACCCAGGTTAAAGCTGATTCCAAATTTCTCATTCAAACCCCTCAAATCCCTATTTTTTCTCCCTTGTGCAAATCCAACTCACAATTCTTTATTTTTGCACTATTAGGGTTGCCAAATTAAAATTCCCTACCGGCGGGGGATCGTCTGGCCGGTCCGGGAGCTGCTTGTGGATGCGCGTGCGCGCGCGCGCCGCCAGGACGTCACCTGGAAGTGACGTCACACGCTGGGCGGGGCCACGCCGTTTGAGGGGAAAACTCTTTGTTTTCCCCTCAAACGGCGTGGCTCCGCCCCCAGCGTGCGACGTCACTTCAGGGTGACGCGCACGCGGGGGCGGGGTTTCCCCCGGGCCCCGATTCCGGCACACCAGAAATCGGGACTCCGAAGCGGGGGTTTCCCCACCCCCCGGCTGCATTTGGCAGCCCTATGCACTATTCTATATTTCTTTACACAAAAGTTTGCATATTAAATCCAGAGATTGATGCCATGAACAGAGAAAACCTGAAAAAGATATCAGTTTTCAGACAAATCTCTAATCCAAAAAGAAAAATATTAGGGGTTAATTCCCCCCCCCCCATTACAGAAGCAACACTTGCAGCTTTAAGAAACTAATGCCCAAGTAGTATTGCCACCCCTCAAGCCTTTGTTTTTTGGTTTCAGTAAAAGGCAAAGGCAGGGCCCTTTCCAGGGCTGTTTGGCCTCAGCGGTTACCTCTCTTCCACTTCCCACTGCCCTAGAGAGAATACTCTAGGGACAGGCCTAGCAGCCTGGCAGCAACCCTCAGATAACTTGCACAACTCCCCTAGGCCCAGGGGCAACCATATGATAATTCTGTACTATTCGACAGCAGCCACTGTATGAAAATCAGTGTGGTGTAGCAATATAGTGTCAGACTAGAATCTGGGAGAACCAGGTTCAGATCCCCACTATGCTATGAATTGGTGACTCTGGACCAGTCACTCACTTCCAGCACAAACTACTTCACAGGGTTGTTGCAAGGATAAAATGCAGGATAGGAGAATGATATAAGATACTTTGGGTCCCACTGGAGAGAAAGGCAGTGTTAAAATATATTAAATCATAAGAGAAGAGAGGGAGACAGAAAAGGTAGGTGGAGGGAAAGAAGAAAAGGGAGCAGAGAAAAATGGAGAGGATATGAGGGCTGCCAGGAGGAGGGAAACTGTGAGATGGGTGATATGGGGGAAATAATGAGACTCCCCCTGCCAGTGTGTTCCCCACTTGTGTCATATAAATTGCACACAAGAACTGTGCAAGATGCATATACAATATAAATGAATCTATTAAACTAAGAGTAAAAAGTGGAGAACCAATACCATTGACAAAAATATAACTGAATATTTTTTAAAAACAGAATAGGGAACATTTGTTCATTCTTAACCCAGGCACCCTCAATTCATTCCAAACTCTGCTTACTTCACTACACTGGCCCTTCTCATTTTATCAGAGGCAGTGCATAACGAAGTGACCATAATCACACAAAAATGCCTGAAAGGAATACCAGGGCAATGATTCCTGTGTGAAAACTGACAATTAATTGGCTGGATAGTTAAGGAACCTGTGCACACTGTTCAGTTCTCCATTACTTCTAAAGTGTGGGAAGATTTTTTAAAAACACCAGAGCTTATGTATTGTTGTACGGAATCTGAAATTCCCCAGAGTCCATTCTTCTCACATTACAGCCTTTAAAAACCTATATTTATTTTACTTACAATGGTCTTTGAATTGGGCATTTTGTCTACTGCTGATAAAAGAATGAAAACATTCTTATAAACCAAGGCTCTAAAATCTGACAGTTTTCTTCATAATGATATATGCTCCTTATAAAAAGGGTAAAAAGGCTGTCCTACTTTTCAAAAGACCTGTGGTGTTGCTCCTTGCTGTGAAATGGCTATTATAAATAACAAGTCAAGATGTTTTACATTCTGAGGAAAGACAGAATTATTCTGCTTCAACTGGCTGTAAGAAACAAAACCAATAGGCTATTCAATCTGAGACAAAGCTTCTAAAATCACACCACAGGGATTCTTTTCCCTACTCTGTCTTCTGATGGTCATCTTCTTTATTCACTTTCTTCTCTATAAAACTCTATGATCAAATGAAATCTAGTCAGGACTAATGATGCAACCCTATCTTCAAGTTATACAATCCACATTATTTATTTATTTGTATATTCAGTTAGAAATGCTTCTTATCTACCTTTCTCCACAAACAGACCCAAGGTGGTTTATAAGATTACCAAGTCAAACTATAAATATTCCTGGTCTAAAACAAATTAAAACATCACAGAGAAGATGACCATCAAGTCAACAAACAATTCGATTTACATCTTGAACCTCATTTTGAGAACCACTGGCTTACACTTGGCAATTATATAAAGACTTTGTTAACTGGAAAAAGTACATTGTTTTTAACACTAGATGGCAGAAAATTAAAATACAGTTCCAAGAAAGCTCTCCTTTTATGTATGCTGCTTAGAGATCAGGTTGTTAGTGGTTTTTGCAATACAATGTTGCTTTCTGCTATATTATTAAGAATTCAGTCATGTGCTTTCATTTTATTATATATTCAGATTCATGCATAGAATTAAGATATTAATAAAAAATTTAACCCATAGTAGACTAAGTCAAAGCAAGCTAATGCTTAATTACTAATAGTAATGATTTCTTCTATTAAGGCATGACACCGAAAGCATATTTAAGCCATGCATACATAACTTCTTAATGTTATTAATGAAGGATGTAAATCAGAACTCAGCTATTTTAAAAAGTTCTATATTGTACTTCCTGTAGATTATATAGTCACATTAGTGACAGAGAAAAGAAAAAAAAATTCTTTTATTGCTGTGAGTAAAGAAGACCTTCCATGGCTTTGACTTAACTGGAGGATAAGCTGAGCAACTACTGGTAAACGCCATTACATTGTTTAACATGCTGACAGTTTCTTAGGAACAGTGACCAGTCTTGTGAATATACTAGTATATGTGGAATTTACTGTAATTTCATTTAAGGTACATTTTAGGATTCATTTAAAATTTCTCAATCTGCTACTTCAATAGGAAAATGACCTTTTAAATTTGGTTTCTCCTTGTGCAAACTTGTGAATCTTCATTTTTTTTCACCATTTCTTTGTGCCATTTCCCCCCCATAAAACATATACTTCATCAAACTACTGCACATGGAGCCTTCCAAGTTAACCTGGGGAACAGATACATGGCATATCCAAGCATTCGAAACAGTGACATAATGATATTGCTATTCTTGCAAAAATCAATAATGCATGGCAGCACTTCCAAGTCTGCAGCATGCTCCACCAATCACGGCCAGACCCAGACCCACCCACCGTATAGAGCTAAATGTGTTGTAGTTGCTGCTGCTGCTGCTCCTACTGGTCTCTGCATATCTGGAAGATCAGGCAGGAATTGATGGGTTTTAGATTTCAACATCTCAAGGGGGGGTGGTCTGTTTTTGAGCCAAACACAAGCACATAGCTTTCTGGTCTTTATTAAAATATTTCCACCCTGCTTTTCTCCACAGCAGGGGCTCAAAGTGGTTTACAAAATAAACACAAAAATATACAATGTAAACAAACAGAAAAAATATACAGCACAATATCCCAATATCCTGGTCTTGTCCTGAATTTCCTTACCTTGCTATGAGCCACAAGGTAAGAGCCAAGGGCCTATGATTTCCAACTCCAGTTTGGGAAATTCCTGGAGATTTGGGGGTGGGTCCAGGAGGGGGAAGGCTTTGGGGAAGGCGAGACCTCAGCTGGAATAATGCCATAGAGTCTACCTTCAAAGCTGCTATTTCCTCCAGGGAAACTGATTTCTGTCAACTGGGAATTGGTTGTAATTCCAAGAGATATCCAGGCTCCACATGGAGGATAGTAACCCTACAAAGGCCCTTTGATTATTTTCCTTCAGTTTGCCAAAGGCTCACACCACTGGCCACACCCTGGATTAAATACCTGTAACAAACAGAAACAGCCACTCAGTCCAGGTCTTGTTCATCTGACAAAGAAATTCCCAAACTCCCTTCCCTTCTCCTTGCACCACCAATCTAAGCTGTCACTCTACAGCCATAGCAATAAACCTATAAAATAGGTCAGCATTATTGTCTGTTTTACATAATGGAATGCTAAGGATGAGATATACTTTCTTGCCTAAGGCTGATTAGAGAACTCACACCTTAGGCATGACTTCCCATCACTTTGGGAAATGTCTACTGAGAGCAATATAGAAATATTTGAAATGAAATAAGACACAGCTTTGAAGCAAAGGCATGAACTGATCTAGGAACTTCCTGAAGCAGAACCCTCCCAGCCACTACAATAGCTCTCTGCTTATGCAAGATTTTCTTCTGTAGCCAAAAAATCTGAACAAATGAATCCATATCACCTAAGCATCAGATGTATGCAACAGAGAACAAGGCTGAACATATACTATTCCAAAGGACCAGCATGAGAAGAATGATGCATAGTGAATTTGTGGCTGTATTGCACATTAATTACGCGTCACATGCTTCATAGCCCAGGCTCTAATGCTTATATTGTGAGGTTTGCCACATATGATATTTTTCTAGAATCACAAACTCCTAAACATAAATTTCTGGCTATCTTTTTTCTTACCTGGGTTGTGGAAGGTACATGCATCATAATGGCTTAATATGTGCCCTCTGTTTTTAAAAACAACAACAAACTATTTTACCTAAGAATCTAGAGACAATGGGAGATTTAAAGTTTAAACTTTAGAATATGGTACACAACCAACCAAGAATAAGGGGGAAGTAGCATGGGTGATTTCATGAGGAGAGGGTGGAACTCCTCAACATTCATGCTTTCTCCCCTTAAAGTTCTCCCTTTGTTTTTTTTCTCTATCTCACACTCAGGACTGGAAACCCCAGTGGAAGAAAATGCTTGGCTGTTTTCTGACAGTTAAATGATGATGAGTGAGCTCATGTTATCGCTTCATAAAATCCCTCACCTCACCCACTTCATATTCCTTTGACACCATTGTGCCACCATCAATTATTGTTAGCCACCTTGACCCACAAGGTAAGGTGGAAAATAAATGTTCTAATAGTTTTTTTAAAAAAGCACTTGTGGGACTTTCAGACCCAAGCTTACTTTTGAACTATTTGAATAATGTCAGTATCCTGGAAGGTTACAACTGTTACTGGTGGCACTACATTAATCTTGGTGTTTTCTAACTTAAGTAAAAATAAGAAATGTAGAACTTTTTCCATATAAGTATCACTAAACATCAAGTGCTATTCTTAGTATATAAATTAAGCTGCATTAGTTGATAATCAACTGCCTACTGTTGCAGGTGACAGATGGATTAACATTTGAATACTATTCTGCTTTTCATCTGTCCTTAATATAATTTTGTATATACCATGCACATAATACTTTAGTACTTTAGTATTATGCACACTGTGTGTGTATGTTTAGACACTATTTATTTTTCTCCGTGGAGTATTAAATCAGCAACATAATGATAGGCCACTACTAACCCCTTGCAGCTGTGAATGTTTGGGAAGTCAAACTGGTCATCAGCTCCATTGTATTATGGACTTGAGCTTAGAAATTCCTATGTATCTACATCATTTAGTATGTCAGTATAGGCAAGTAAAACTCAACTTCTGCCATGGTTGATTTTGTTTTCAGTGACATCCTTGGGTCTCCCCCAACCCAGAACAAGGCTCAATTATGAAGTTATTGTAAGCTGTTTAGGATGGCAGCTAAGTCTCTTCCGAGCATCACACAGTGTTACATTGGTATAACTCAGGCATAAGCCCGTGTATCACTGCATCAGCTCTGTGCCAGTGTAAACCCAGCACTGCTATTACTGCTGGTATAAGGGAGTCCCCTTATAGAAATCGATGAACCAGAGGACATGCCAGGAGAGACATAAGAATAGTCTATATTCTGCACCAATATAATATTATGCCAATGAAAAACCAGGCATCTGTATAAACATTCCCATTGAATTCAATACGTATGCAAAACAACCCCTCCACACACAAAAACACATAGAAATAGACATTTATTTGTATTTAGCCATAAGCCATTACAAACCAAGGTTTAGAGTAAAATTTAAGATATAATAAAACCATACAATCAGAATAAAATTGAGTCAAAAGGTGTCTGCTAAGATGAATATTAATTAGTTCCCATAAGAACAGCGTTAGCCTGTATTTTCTTTGCAGTCAAGGCATATAAAGACATTCTATAGGATATGTTGGCATCGAAATCAGCTAACAAGAATACAATCTTCTCAGAATCTGAGTAGAAACATAAGTCTGATAAAATCCTGGAGAGAAATTTTAACCTAGGTTGGGCATACATCGAGCATTCAAGAATATAACGGGGAAGATTCTCAATAACTGAAGAGCCACAAATACAAAAGCGTTGTTCCTTAGGTGTTCTACTGTAGTGGCCGGCTAATACGGCCATTGGCATTGATTCAAAACGCAAGGATGTGAAGGCTGCTCTCAGGTTATGATTATCTATACTATCTAGGAGGATCTAGTCATTCTTAAACAATTTGAATCAGGGAGTAGACTGTGATTTCACGATTAACTGTTTATCATCCAGTCTCTATGATCTGAACTGTTTGTTGAAGGACTGAGGAAGTCATCAGGAATGGAGTATCTTGATAATAGATTATTAAAAGAACAAGAATGCTCCAAGTCTTTTGATAACATTGATTTAAATGCCAGTTAATGAGTCAGAACTGACTTCCAACATGACCAGGAAGTGACGTAGGCAAGAGGGGATGTTGGGGTAATGCTGTCACTTCCAGGTCACATTGAAGTCACGTAGGCTTGACACTAAAACATTGGGTGTTCTTCCATTTTTGTGTGTGTGTGGCACTCCTACCTCATATACTGGGAAAGTGTGCTATATGCAGTCATCTCAATATGTGTGTTCCCCGTTTTCTGTGAATAGGGCAACACAACATGTATTTCCCAGTTTAAGAACATGCAATTGGAAACCCAGGTTTTCGAAGGAACATGTTCACATTCACAAAGCTGTAAATTAGATATGTTAACTGATTTACACAAAAAGACAAACATAAATATCAAGATCACTTGTAGCAATGTCCCTATATGCAAAGTAGGAGCACCAAAACTATAATGACTGAAAAGGGCTATACTGATAATACAACTGTGCTCAGGGCCCTTAGAACCCATTTCGAGGACAAAATACCATCCTGAATCCTATACATCTCCCACTGCAGATGCATGGACAATGCACCACACAGAGATAAGTATGGGAAGAGGGTCCCCTGCCCCGAAAATACCGTATTTCCCCACCCCTCCTGCAAAATGTGCTATGTACTGGTTCACTCTCTTCTACCTTCCCACACTAGAAGAACAAGGTGCCTTAGAGATATGCTGGCAGGACATAAACACAGTCATTTCAGTGTGACCCCATATGCACATGGGAAAAACTGGGAATGCAACCACATTTCTGGATGGCTACCAGCCATTCCAACCACTGTTACCAGTGGCCAAATACTCATGATCCCCTTTGCCTTGCAAAAGCAAAGCTGGATGGAGCATCCCAAACAGAGCCCACTTGTGGGATAGGATGGAGTATAAATTGAATTAACAACAACAACAACAACAAATTGAAGAGAGTTCCAGTTAGGGTTCCCAACAACCTGGAGGAAAATGTCCTGCCCCTTAACTTAATGGGATGTTACTTATCATATGATGTTATTTAACCCCAAGTCTTAAAAAGCTTCACCACTTTCATACCTTAAGCCACTATTAAAGGGATGGGACATTTTTTTCCTCCAGATTTCAGCAACCCTAGTTACAGTGCAACTCCCTACATCAGAGGTGTCAAACTCATTTTTTATGAGGGCTAGATCTGACATAAATGTTACTTTGGTGGGTCGGGCCATGTGTGCCATAAAACACAATGCCAGGTACTGGAGATATAAACTATATAAAGGACAGCAGCTTATAAACTCTGAGTTGATGTATCCTCACTGCAAGGCCCCATGGGCTGGGAGGGGATGTAGAGGAAAACCCACAAGGGCAGACTGGAGAGCCACTTCTTGACTGCTGCAGACAATGTTGTCCCACTGTGCTGAAGCCACAATTGGAGTGGCTCCATCCGCTCCCCTCCCTTGCACCAGTTGCTCGCAAGTCACATGCTACATAAGAGCTCTGAATGGGCCAGTTCTGGCCCCCAGGCCTTATGTTTGACACCCCTGCCCTACATGGTATTGGTGTAAATGTGGGAAACACTAGGGAGAAGATTAAGAGGTACAGAAACTTGAATAGCCCCTTGTTGGTGCCACTCTTTCAGACCTACAGTTCATACTGCAAGCAGAATGTTTAAGTCCACATGCCATCTGTTGCTACTGCTGAACATTCCTTATTGCTGTCCTTTTTATCTCTTCTGGATCTTTCTAGGTAATCATCCAAAAGGAACAGAGGCTAGAACAGACCTCATTCATTGTTTGGTACCAGTCATCTGTTGAGCCTACAATACCACTAACAGCTGCAGTGAACAGTGGGCATTGCCCCTCCGCTGTACAGTTGCCAACTTGTTCTAGCCTAGCTGCTGTACCTTTGCAAGCTGCTGAACAAATCATTGTTTGACTACCACAGATATACCTATAATTGCATGTTACCAGAAATGACATCACTTTCAGGAAATACATGTAAAATTATTCCCTGTACCCATGTAGAACCTATATTCTGGCTCCCAGGAGACCTTTTAAGTCTTTGTATACACAACTCCAGGCCTAGCTCAATATGTCTCCAGAGAGGACCAAAAGGAGGAGAAACAGGTTTTTAAGCAGAGAATAACTTTATTATCTTAATAAAGATACAGAGTAGCAAAGAAAAGTAAAATGATAGCTTCTCTAAGGCCCCGGTCACATGGGAGGATTTGCCCCATGAAACGGACAGGTTGAGGGCGCATCAAACGGGCGAGATCATACCGCAACATCTGGGAAGTGTCACACACCCGTCCCCGATCCGTCCCTTCGGCCCGAAAACGCGCATTGAAAAGGTACCGGCAACTGGATGACACGCGGCAACTCCAGGCGTCTGATCAGGGAAGCGCTGGTACCCCGTCGCAGCCAGCACCATTCCCCATCCCATGCATGCGCACAAACGCGCAACATCTGTTTTGCCGTGCTATGTCTGATTGCCTGCCGAAGGCCAAAGCACAGAGCCACAGGGGAGCGTCGGATTGCGCTACCGTGGTTCTTTTTGCTCCGGCTCTAATTTCCCTCCCTTCAGCAGCGCAGTATCCCCCGCTCGTGTGACCGGGCCTAAGTAGCTGATAAGACAGCAAATCTAGGCAGTTCAGTGTTAAAATACAATAGCAAGTTACTTGTGGCAGCCAAATTAAAAACAATCACTTTGCAAGATTCTAGTGTTCACTGTATTCCTCCCACCTCAGTAGTTCAAGGAAACAAGCTACCCAGGAAGCAGAGAAGTATAGAGAGTGCTCCCAAAAGGGACACAAAGGAGGGATAGGGAGGGAGGAGAAAGGCGTTCTGTGCAAAGAGATGAAACACGTGGAGGCTACAGAAATCCAGAGGGTTTCAACAGTGTGAAGCTCTACAAATCTGTAGGTGCTATAAACACTCTGTTCTGAATATAAACTACTAATAGTAGTGCAACATGCTGTGCTTGGACCTATCCTAGAATAGCATTCAGAAGCTGCTGCAGAATGCTGCAACTGGACTGCTGGTCAGGGCCAGCTACTGGCAGCATGTGTCCCCAATATTACAGCAATTACACTGGTGATCAATCTGTTCCCAAGTCCAATTCAAGACTTTGCCCTTTAAAGCCTACACAGCTTAAGACCAGGATATTAACATAATAGGGAAAGGCCCTCCCAACTGTCCCATTGATCAAACAAGCTCACCTGGTGGGACACGATAGATGGCCTTTTTGGTTGCATCTCCACAGTTCTGGGCTAACCTCCTCAGGGAGGTGTGCCTGGAACCCTCACTTTCGATCTTTAAAAGGCCACTGAAGAAAGTTTTATTCAGGGTGACATTTAATTAGCTTAGCTGTAAACTGTAATCGTAATATGTATATTTCATATATTTAAGTACAATTTAAATTTGTAATAAATACAAATCCAAAGGGGGGGAGAACCCCTGTAGCAGTAAATCTGGATTTTTCACCACTTCAGGAAGAGGGAGCTCTTAATGTTTTTATTACAAGCATTTAAATGAACCAAGCACCAACAAATGTACAATAAGGAGTAATCCTATACTCGCAGAGATGATCTAATAGATCTTGTCTACTTCTAATTTTGTCTTATGATTAATGCTGGATTTGATGCTAGCTTGCAAGGCCACAAAGCAGATCTGCTAACTACTCAAACACAGGGTTGGACACATGACTCCCTTCAAGTAAGTGAGAAAGCCTTCTTTGCGGACCAAGCATCTTCACTACAAGGAAGGGTGTCATAAGATCCAACTCCAAAACTGAAGACTTCGGTACACCCATTTCTGTCAAGTTTATTCTTCTTTCTCACTTTACTGAAAGGAATGGAAGTATCTCAAACCTGCCTTTAATTCCTTAAATCGCTATCAGTGCAATCCTAGCTCTTTTCTGGGAGTAAGTCCCACTGAATAGACCTGAGTGAGTTTGACATTTCTAGCTTGCAGGGGGGAGGGGTTATTTGACACACTCTTCCCAACCTTTGCAACACTGGATCCTAGGGAGAGATCTTTTCCCCCTTCCCCAAAGCCAATCTACACACAACTTGGAGGACAGGTAGAGGGGTAGCCCGGGAAGGTCCTTTGTGAGTTTGATGTTTCTAGCTTGCAGGGGGGGCTGTTTGACACACTCCTCCCAACCTTTGCAACACTGGACCCTAGGGAGGGATCTTTTCCCCCTTCCCCAAAGCCAATCTGCATGCAACTTGGAGGGGGATGTATTAAAAGGAATGACAGGATTGCCCATTGGAAACAATGGGAGAGGCTTGAAGGCCCATTTGTTTTGGTTTTTTTAATTTAGAACCCTTGGGTTGCCACTCCTCCCAATAGGCCAGCCAGCCGCCGAGCTGGCATCCCTCTATGGGTTGTGCATGCCTGGAGTAGCCCAGCAGCAGCGAGCCAAAGGAAGTGGGAGAGCAGGGAGGAAAGGAGAGAAAGGGGAGGGTGTAGTGTGTCCCATATCCTTGCTCATGCACTTGACCAAGTCAGTGGCAATTGGCCCATTCCCGGATGTCACAAGTGACATTCTCACACCAATTAAGATAAAAAGTGTGCTTTTCTGTTGTAGCTGCAAAATGAATCCATCAGAGAATAATACAATATGTAGACAGCAGGCAAAGAAATCCGAAGTGAAGCTTAACGACTCGACTGCTCGGATTCTCTGCAGTAAGCTGTGTATGCAGAAAGGGCCAATGTTTGTAATGCACTTTGTAATCTGTTTGTGTAAATCATCATACATAACAAAATATTCTTTAAAAGTCTGTTTCAACAAAACGTTATCATGAAATGTCACTCAGGTTTTCAGGTCAGACTTGAAATTCTGGTTTTGGAGGAAATGAAATATAATCAGAAATGTTTTCTTCTTCTCCCTAAGGTCATTTTACATTTAATGTACTGTACACTGTAAGCCTTCTCAACGTAAGAATTTTCTAAGCCTAACCAAATGTCCATCCATCCCAGCAGCTAGGTAGCAACCAACAAACATACCCCAGGAAAAGACCCAAGTAGGACATGATGGAGTCTTCCAGAATATGGTAATCATTAACCAAAGGTATATTAGAGCAGAGAGAGCATGGTGCATCCAAAGTGCCGCAGAAACCAGAAGGAGGTGAGAAGATCTATTCGAGCTGCATTCTGTCTCGTGGTCCTTTGAATCCAATCCCTCATTTTTATATATTCTTTACAGTACTAAATTAAGAATATATTGGAAACAAACAGCACTACTTAACAGCAATGCTCCCTCTAAGCTGTGGAGTCTTGTGAGTTTAATTCTACTTTGTGAACTACTGGCATTAAAGTTGTGAGCAAGTGATTGGGCTACTGCATAAATTAGTTTGCTCTGGAGCCATCCTTCCTGAGCGAAGACAAAAATGTGTGAACTGGAGGCTAAAAAACTGTGAGCTAGCTCACACTAACTCAGTTTAGTGGGAACACTGCTTAACAGTAGCAGTCACAGCTGGTGTTAGTCACTGAGTGTTTTCCCTTCCTCTCATTCCCTGTGCTGTGGAAAATACTTTAGATGTGATTATAGCTTACAAATATTCATTCGGTGCAGTTTTTGGTCAACTATACAACTTTAGCACAAAACCTGTGGCTGATAAAAGTGTCTGTATGATACCCATTTTTCCCATAGGGAAAATAGCTCCAGGTTGAGGAGAGACTGGGGGTGCGTTCAAACGGCAGCCAATCCCGTCATTAGCCCGGCTCTAATTTGATCCTGATTTTTTAAATGCATCGTTGCACAACCAGACAGCCCCCCATGAATCGTCTTACTGTGCGCTGCCTCTGCTGTGGATTGTCCACTGAAGAAGGCATGCATGGTGTTTGGTTTTTTTAAAAAGTTTGCACAAGCGCATAGGTGTGACATCGTGTCCTTGTTTCTCTGCACATGCATGGAATCGAGATTTTTTAAAATGGCGCCCGTTTTAATTGTGTGCTGTAACGATCAGACGGGGGAAAGTCCGTGAATGGGCTGTCGGGAACCGAAAACTCCAGTTTTAAAGTACTATCTTTTTAATACGACTCCGAAACGCGGCAAAACGGGATGCTCATGGACGAGGTACGTTTCCCAGATGTTGCTGTCTGGAAATTACATTTAAATCCGCCAGGCACTCGTGCATGGCGCAGATCTAAAGAGCCGTCTGAACAGACTCTGTGAAAACTACATATGGAGGAAACACTCTCTTCCATGTTGCAGCCTCAATCTGAATTTCTCCTCACTCCTCTCAGCTATTCCTGGCTTTACAAACAGCAGGAGATTGATTCATGTGTCCTCTCATCTTGTGAAGCCTTTGCTTATGAGTTGTTTCCATTGAACTTTCTGAAACTTCCATCCAAATAAACAAGAATAGGAATGAGCTAACGTAAAACTCATCCTACTTGCATGTTTATTTTCTTCTTTTGACTACATTCACACCACCTGCAAGCATCCCAAATTAGCTCTCCATTGATCAGCTCTGGCATGATTTCACAGCATGGGAACATATTTATTCCTGGATTATCCTGGCCAGATGTCAAGTTGTCACCGGGAACAAGCATAGTGTAGTGGTTAGAGTAGGATCTGAGCCATCCAGTCCTGAATTCCCACTCTGATACACAATCTTGCTGACTGACCGCGGGCCAGTTATTATCTCTCAGTCCAAGCTACCTCAAAGGGCTGTTTCTGTGAAGATACAGTGGAGGAAGGCAGAACAATGTTGTAAACTGCTTTGGGTCCAATTGGGAAGCAGGGTTTAAGTGTAAAAACTCTGGAGTAACTGTTCAGAGCCACTTTAACAGGCATCTTCTGTTTGAAACTTGTGAAGTTAGCTTCCATATGCTTGTGTATTTCCCCCCACCAGGTTTCAGCTATTAGGTTAATTAAGACATCCTAACAAGATGTGCATTTTTCATATAAGATTAAACATTGCTGATTATGTTTTTGAGCACTTGAAGAATAAGAATTTAGAGAGACTTGTTCTGTTACACAAGATATAAGAACGTAGTTTGATCTGTGTTGGCTGAAAGAACTAATGACAAGTCATTCCTCTGACTTCAGAAACACTTTTAGAAGACTCTTTGAGAATCAGTCACAGAATTAGAGCTGCATTTGGTGGCTTACCAGTGCCTTTGCCATGCAGATTACGGTATGTTGTTTGCTGGCTGTGAAATGCCAAGATGCCAAATCCTTTTGTTGATAGAAAACACCCCCTTTTGTTGACCAGATGCCACCAGCTATTTATTATTGTTGTTTCTCTTCAGGGGCTTTGCAAAGCATGAGCATGTGCTACAGGATTAACCCTGCCGGCACACAGGCACCCTCCTCCCTGTGAGCCACTGCCAATTAAACTGTCAAATGTCAGGCGAAAGCAAGAGGTCAGATGGAGGAACTTTCATTTCAGTTTTATCTGTGTCAGCTTCTGACTTTAACTGGCCTTATTGGCACAGAAACCAAAGATCTGGGATGCATCTGCAAGGATTTCAGATCTATAAATGGGTTCTGCTTTTACCAACAGGAAAACCATCTAAAGTCATCCAAGCTACAGATTGGTTGTACACTGATGCACATGTGACCCATATAATATTTAAGGCATAGAATCGTAGATTGGTATGACTGCCAGTAAATTACACTGCAGTCTGTGTAACAGAGTCCACAAGAGTAGATTAAGCATTGTATCAATCTATGCTATACCATTTCCAGTTTGTGAGGGACAGTGTACCTCATGATCTTTTTTCTTGGATTTTCCTGCATAACAATAGGATGAAAACAGGTCTTGGTACAGTTATATAGTATAGGCAAATAAACGTTCTAAAATCAGATCCAGAGATATGTGGAGGAAGTCTATATATACAGCAAGGCTTTCCTCCTTATTTTAGTGAATTGTGTCAACAAAGGTTTTGAAAACTCCAGAGCCTAAAAAGCTTCTTCAAAAATAGAGAGGAACTCATGAAAAATGTAAATAGTGCTCTATGTATGTGCAGGCCCAGGTATGCATATAAAGAGACTCTAGATCAGGGTCTTTAATAAAAGTGCAGACTTTTGCTTAGCGTGAGAGTGAACTGAAAGACAGTGTAGCGTATGGGCTAGTATATCAGACTTTGACCAGGAAGCCCCAGCTTCAAATACCCACTCAGATAAGAAGCTTTCTGAGTCAACTGGGCCATTACTGGGTCATTATTTTTAAGCCTACACTAAATCACAGGATAGCTGTGAAGATAAAATGGAGGGGGGACCTCCCTATGTGTTCTGCTCTCAGCTCCTTGGAGGGAAGGTGGGATAAAAAATTAGATCAGGAATCTGCAGTTTCATTGAGCATGTGGACAATTTTGGAATTCAAAACAGGAAGTGGGTGATATCAAAAATGGCTATCATAGTGCTGCTCAGCCAAAAACAAGATGGTTGCTATGGGGGCTGGAGCCAATCAAATAATGTTGGAAAGTTCCAAGGCAAATGTTCTATGGTAGAAGCAGCTGTTTCCATACTGCTGTTCTCAAGCAGGCACTCTTCTGCTCCAATGAGATGGAAGAAAGTTAGGACTGGCTGTTTGCTTTGGGAAAGAGATGTTTAGGGGAAGAAGTAAATGTGATCCAGGAAACCTACTGGCAAGCACCATGGCACCCCTAGGTCCCATAATGGTGTTTACTGAATTAAATCAACAGAATTTGCTGAAGGAAGAAATAGTTGAATTCACAAACTGAAAAACATCAGTAAAAATAATTAAATAACAAATATTCAAAGTCTCAGCTTATCTGGTTGTGACTGAACTGTGATCTAGGAGGACCATGATTCAAATAATGCAGCTGCCATGACTCACTATATCATCTTCTGCATGCCATCATTTCTTAGTTTCAAAACCTCTTCTGCAATTGTAGGGTAATAATAGTGGCCTACTTTATAGGACTCATGTAACTATCACTATGACAATGCATAGTGTTTTTGCTGTTTCCAAATGTATGTGCTTTGTATGCTAAAAGGGCTGTATAAACGCTTAACTATTATAAAGTACCACCAAATACCCTCTAGTGGTTCTCAGTCAATAAAACTAAGCTTTTACCTCCCAAACATGCAACGGAACATCAAGCCCTTTAAGATTCACAGCTGCTGGGAGCTCACAAATTTGGTAATTTTAATTTTCTGTGATAATATCCATGTGCAGACTTTGTTTCTTCACTTCATTTTTAGATGTTATACAGTGGGAAAGAGAAGCATAGTTGCTATTGGCCAGTCTTTGAGAGACTGAATCTGACATAATGTTGCTGGCACTGGACTGAACCATTCAAGATTCAGATATGCTGCCACAATCCTTGGGCACCCCCAGCTTCTATAAGGTCCCCTTAGAGTCCTGATTAATAATGGAAATCATGAGGGGGATGGGAATGATGCACCACTGACACTTAACATCACCCCCAAAAAAGTTGCCTGCTTTGGCTACCTCTCATTTTTCTATCATCACCAACCAAAGCACTGGGACAGAAGAACGTGTGATTGATTAATATGCCTTCTCTTGCTCACTCACACACTTTGCTTCCTCTCTCACACTCATTTGGCTTCATTAGCAACCCATTTGGCAGCCATAGGGGACAGAGACAGAAACACATGCAGAGAGAATATTTTTCTTCCTCCTCCACCCAGTTGCCAACTCATTTTTTAAAATTTAGCCCCATCCGGGCAGAGGCAGACCTAGGTGAATCAGAGGTGACAGACAGCGAAATCTGAGGGGCAGAATCAATATCTGGTTGCCAATGTATTCAGAAATGTACTTTCCAGACCTCAATGCAGTGAAATAATAGACGAGTAACAAACCTGTCTGTCTGTCTTCCTTTTGATCATTAAGCCAGTTTCAAAGTCTCAACACTGAAGGCTGAGGGACACGCAGCTTCCTTCTGGATGAGGTCCAGTGTGTCTGCATTGTTACATAGAAATTAAGATCCAAACCAGACTTCACAAATGTAATGAAAATATGAATTTTACCTACTTTTTAAAAATCTAACTTTAGAGATAATGGCAACTTCTAGGGTTGCCAGCTCTGGGTTAGGAAATTCCTGGAAGGCATAATGCCATACAGCCCACACTCCAAAGCAATCATTTTTCTCCAGGGTAACTGATCTAAGGTTAAGTTGTAATTCTGAGAGCTCTCCAAGCCCCACCTGGAAACTGGCAACCCTGTGACCCTCAAAGTATTAACTTGAAGATTTTGTCCAGATTGATGTTTAAAAAGTTAGTCAGTTTAAGGGGTTAAAAATATACATTGGAAAAAGATTCAGGAAGCGGGAAATACTCATTGCCCCTTAGATTCAGATGGGTAGCACTGTTGGTCTGAAACAGCAGAACAACGTTTGAGTCCAGTGGCACCTTTGAGACCAACAAAGTTGTATTCTAGATATAAGCTTTCGTGTGCATGCACACTTCTTCAGATGCAATCATTTCCCCTTAACTTGTACTTAACTTGCAGCCCGCTTGTACTCTCCTGACTTTCCCGCCCAATTCTGCCAGTCTGCCTCCTGTGGAGTTGCCTCAATTCAAGCTGCGGTCCTCTTTCGTTTAACTGTCATCGAATTTCGTCGGGAGCGGGATTGCCCTCTGCTCTTACAACAAAGCTCTGGAAACAAGCAGCAGAGCTGCTACTCGCTTCTACTCCTTCGTCTGCCTGGGCTGCAAGAGCTCCTGCAACACCACCCCTTTCTCCTCAACTTTCTTTACTTGACTTTTGTCAACCATAGCTGAAAAGCAACAACCCCTCCTACTCACCCCCTTTTCCTCTCAGGGAAAAAAATTAATTTCCTGCCTCTGCTCCTCCTTCCCGGTTCCAAATCGAGTTCCCTCAGGGCGGCTCTTTTGTACACACAGCAGAGACGGGCATCTCTCAGGAACCTCGTGCGGAGATGAGGAAACTTCAGAGGAAAGTAGCCGCATTTCTCCTTTTCTGGCTGCTCTTCGAGCAGGCTACTAGTTACCTTTACGACAACCGCTACGCTGGGTAAGTCTGCTTGCTCTTTCTTGCTTCAAGCACGTCCTGGGTTTGTAAGTCCCCTTGTTTCCACCGGGATTTTTCCTCGCATTTGTGGGGATATACGACCCGATTTATGGACTGTAACGCATATTCTAGTATATGTTAAAATGATTTCACGTTAGCATTACCATGCACAGTAGCAAGCCAAAGCTCGCAAAGGGAAGACTTTGTGACTGTAGCTGGAGTTGCTTTCTGTGCGGGGAAAAATGATCTAGGTGGATTGTTTCTGAAGTGTAATAACACAGCAGAAGACTGGGCATTGAGTAAAATGTGTGTGACAAGAAAGAAGGATATTTAAAACTGTGACATTCTTTATGGCTCCGTAATCAACTCTTGGAATGATATGGACGTTTCTAGGACAAAATGAGCGTCTAAACTGGAATTATTGTGGCCAGAGGAGAATGCACGGAAATTAAAGTTCCTAAAGTGGAATGCTAGAAGACCCAAGGAATGATCATACCTAGAATGGAGTGATAATGGAGCTTGACCGTGGACAGTCAATCCGTGGAGAAATGACAGCAGATAGATGCCACTTCAAGCCAATTTGTGTGGGGAGGAAGATGTTGTATTCATTCCTTGAAGCCCATGACAGCTTCTGTGCCATTTATTTGCTCCCAACCACTTGTTATTTATTTGCTGTGGCCTGGATAGCTCAGGCTAGCCCAATGTCTTGGGATCTCCCAAGCTAAGTAGGGTTGGCAGTGGTTATTATTTGAATGGGACACCCCCAAGGAATTCAAGGAGAGATAGCCAATAGCGAACCATCTCTGAACAAACCTTTACAAATCCTACAGCATTGCCATAAGTGGGCTGTGACTCAGCAACACTTTCTATCACCACTTAATTTTTATCTGGATCCTTATATGCCATTTTCTGTCATCTTATTGGCATCACTGTGCAGTGTAGTCCTGGGTAATGTTCAGGAAAGAGAGGGGTATAAGACATAAATGGCACCACCTCTAAAACAGGAAATGGATTCCAGAAGTCTGGTTGAGTTTATCCCATTGGGCTTAACTGAGATCTGTTCACCATAAGCCAATTTTGGATGTACTTGAACTGGTTTAATCTCATTTTAAGTTATGACACAGGCCTTTTAAATACAAATATGCCTTTGTAAATGGTTCATGGTTGTGGTTGTTTTAGCCAGACACCAGACACTGGCCTAGGGTTTGTTGAATACACAAGAGAGAATGCAGCTTCCCAGAGTCATTTGGGGTGTAATGAATTTGTCCTAAATTAGAATGATTGTTTATTTTGAACAAAGACTTTGACACTGTGGTAGATACTTCTTATTAAAGATGAGTATGCATGATGCCTCCTTGAGTTCTGTTTTGGGAAGAATCCAGAAATTAATAGGGTGCATTATGATCAAACTAAAATTATTTGTAGGAATATTGGAGGAATTATTTGTAAGAATATTCTGCTTTGATTAGACCTCAATTGGAGTACTGTGTTCAGTTTTGGGCACCACCATTTAAGAAGGATGTTGACAAGCTGGAATGTGTCCAGAGGAGGGCAACAAAGATGGTGAGGGGTCTGGAGACCAAGTCCTATGATGAAAGGTTGAAGGAGCTGGGTATGTTTAGCCTGGGGAGGGGGGTGGGATGATAGCCATCTTCAAGTACTTGACAGTTGTCATATAGAGGATGGAGCAGTGTTGCTTTTCATTGCCCCAGAAGGTTGGACCAGAACCAATGGGTTGAAATTAAATCAAAAGAGTTTTCGGCTAAGCATTAGGAAGAACTTGACAGAGTGGTTCTGCAGTGGAGAAGGCTTCCTTGAGAGGTGGTAGGCTCGCCTTTGGTGGTTTTCAAGCAGAGGTTAGATGGCAGTTTGACAGCAATGGTGGCTCTATGAATTCAGGCAGATTGGGATGGCAGGAACAGATGAGCCAGTGCTTGGTTCCTGTAGTCCTTTCTTATGCCCAGGGTATTGCTGTGTGCCACTTTGAGGTCAGAAAGGAATTTTCCTCCAGGCCAGATTGATCCAGGGATCCTGGAGGTTTTTTGCCTTCCTCGGAACATAAAGTAGGGGGGAGTGAGGGAGAGTAGCTGAATTTCCTGCATTGTGCAGGGAGTGGACTAGATAATCCTTGGGATCTTTTCCATATCCATGTTTCTGTGAATATGATATTAGAAATTGCTTGCCTTATGACCACTGGAAATAAAGTGATCCCTTTTGCAGTAGCTGTTTATGTCCAGAATTCGTCCAATGCCATGCTTTAAATTCTCCAAGTTAAGAAGAAGGCAATAACAACTGTATTGCCCTCTTCGTTTTATTAAAGAAGTAAGACCAGGCATGTGAATTCCACAGTTGAAACACAACTATTCATTGAAGTTTAAAAACCATTCCATATGCTTCAGAAAAGGAAAGCACATTGAACTAGTAATATGATATAAAGCATTTCACCTCTAGATCACTAGCAGTGACAGCACTTAACACATGACAGCTGCTCTACGGTCTGAGTCCAAAGGCTAGTTCACAGGTATCATTGAAAAACAAACCCCCACTATTTTGACCCTTCTTGGTGATGTTAGTAAAGGCCAAGACTTTCATAAACACAGAGAAAATATTTCTTGGGTTTGTTACAGATACTGTGGGGACAGTAGACCTACAAGTAAAGAAGGGGCTAATTTTGTCATTAGATTTCAGATGACTGTGAAAAGTAGTAGTTGCTACTACAGAGAAGGTGGCATTCTTCGTTAGCAATAATTGTGTGTGTGATGTTATTTCCGTCACCAGCAATGAGTAAAATTCAAACCATCAAGAATCATAGCGATGGGGAAAAACATCAAATCCTCAGCTAATAATGGCAAAGACCAAAGGCTCAGTGTGAGAAAATGGTAAGAGTGCCATACTAGGATCTGGGAGACTTAGATTTAAATATCCATTCTACCATGGAAAATTGCTGGGTGATCATATACTCTCAGCCTAACAAGGGTGTCGTGAAGATAAAATGGAGGAGAGGAGAACAAGTGGCTTTGGGTTCTCATTGGGGAGAAAGGCAGAGTAGGGTACAAGTGAACTAAGTTCCTGTTGTTGTTGTTGTTTAAAGTGTAAAGTTGTTGTGGTTTAAAGTGTAAAGACAGAGCCAAGCAAACTTCCTTCTGGAAGGAGTTCCATGGTTGCAGTGCAGAGAAGGCCCTGGCTCCAGAAAATATATCCCAACCTTCTGAAGGTGTGTGCTCTCAGAGAGGTGACTCCAGGGAACAGTCTCAGCTCAGGAAGAGTCATATGAGAGAATATAGTCCTGTAGATACTTTTGAGTCTCAGACTCTTCATGGGTTTAAAGTTCAACACCATAACTTTGAATTGAAACAGACCGGAGCTCAGTGAAGATCTTGTGCACTGGCCAAATATGATCCCTATGGTTAAGTCCCTGTTTTGCTGATTACTGTATTTATTATACAGTGTTTCTGTTTATTTTTGTTTACTCAATTCATACCCCACTGTTCTTCCCAGTGGGGACCGAAAGCATCGTACATGGTTCTCCTCTTGCAGCAAGTGCAGTTAAGGCTAATATGATTGTCATGCATAATGTGATTGTCTGACTGTTACAGATGTCTTTTTTGGGTAGTCCTATAATCTTTGTTTAGTGACACAGTTCCCAACACCATTGCCCTGTAATTTTAAGAAGTATTTTTATAATCTTTTTTTTTACTTCAGAAGTTTTAAATTCCAATTTTGTATTGCATGCCCTTTAAAAGAAAAGAAAAAAGTGGGAAACCACTAACAAAACTACTTCCTTCTACCTAAACCTTGTCTTCTTTCATTTTTTTTTTTATTTGTAGCTCACATTTCTCACTTAGATTCAAGGCAAACATCAGTCACTCCCTGTCGCCATTCGTAGGAGCATACATCTTTCCAATTACAAAAAAAAGTACCAATATACGTTTCCTTATTGCGAGGCTATTGTCCAGTTTTATGGATATCATATTACAGGCACGAACAGAGCACAAAAGGACGAATCATTTCCACCACTAAAATAATCTGTATAAGCCATTTGTTTGTGTTTTTAAAAATATGACCCTGAAATAGTTGTTGATGCTAGAGTTCCTATACCACTTAGTCACACCTACCTACCCTTTGTGTGCTTACTACACTGGTACCACGCTGGAGTAAATAGTTCAAGGAATAGATCTTGATCTTATCTGGTAAATACTTGCATTAAGTTTAAATAAATTAAATAAATACTCAAAGTAAATTGTACATAATGGGAAATGTGTGATATGTATGAATAACTATAACTGTGATTTGTATTTAAGTATAAGAAGCTCAGGGTAGCTGCCAGTCAAGCTGTTTTGAAAGCTTGATTGGCAGTGCAATTCAAAGATGTACTCTAATTATGTGTGCAAATATGTTGTTAATGCTGTTACAAATGTTGCACTGTAGTACTAGTACATCCATTTGTCAGAGAGTAACCTTCACAAAATGCAGCTTACTATTTCATTCAAGTATTTTGTTGGAAAGATTTGATTAGTTATGAGACAACAAAAGGTTTCCCTTTACTGCTTGCCAAAAGTGGTCTGCTTTTGCATCTTTTCTTTATTGGAAGATTGTTGCAGAGCTCCTTCTGTCTTCAGCATCTGTGATTCTACCATTCCAACATGATGAGCAGGGGTCATTTCCTGCAGGAGCGCACAGGAGCAGAGCTCCGGCAGTAAAGAGTCCAGGGGGCGGGCATATGCAACAAGCCCCACCCCCTGCTCCCCGCAGCCCTCAGTCAGAGCAAGAAGCAGCCAGGTAAATTGCAGAGCCCCCCCCCCGCCCTCCAGTCCAAAACAGTCCAGTGGCACCTTTAAGACCAAGTTTCATTCAGGTACAAGCTCTCCCTCCTCTGTGAGGGCAGATCTGCATGTCTCCCCCCCCCCCCGTAGTTAGCAATCCAAAACAGTCCAGTGGAGCCTGAGTGGTGGGTGTTGCCTTCTGCACACTTCCAGTGATGTCAGGGTGTGTGGCATATGCAAATTAGTTATGCTAATTAGTTATGCTAATGAGCTCCTGAACCTCTTTTTCTACGAAATGACCCCTGATGATGAGACATACATAAGAGCAGAGGTTCCCTGAAAACCCTGCCTCAGATAGACAAATTACCATGGAAGCTGGGGGAAAGGTTTATTTCCAACTTAATGTTGTGTGTTTTACCATGAGGTTTAGTGCCACAGTGGGGGGAAAAACATAATTTTCCCCTAGAAAAAAACGTGTTTTAGGTACTGGAACTGATGTCTTCCTTGAATTATTACTTTACATGTCTAAAAGATCATATGTGGATGTGCCCTGGAGTACACACAAAATTTATAGTTATAGCTGATAACTTCTTACTTTACTGAAAGGGTGTACGCTGAATCTAAAAATGAAGCTGAGGTGAGTAACAAAAGAACCTAGAAGATTATGGGGGGGGGTACAGGCTGAAATTAGAGTGTACACAAATGCAGCTGTTATTGCATCAAACATAAATGGCTTCTAGGGACTTCTGGTTCTGGCGACTCGAGAACGGACCCATCCTATCAAGATCCAATGGGCACGATCCGGATTGTAGTGGTCAGAAGGGGGACCGGTTGATTCCGCGCCCCCAGGGCCCTTGTAGGGGGCCCGTAGCCTGGGGCGCAAGAGGTGCTGCTCCTGAGGTGTAAGCAAAGGGATTGAGGCTCCTCTTTGCTCCAAGAGGTCCTGCCGCTGCGAGACCAGCAATGCTGTCAGAGGCATACACCGGGAGAAGCTGTTTAAAAAGCATTATATAGCCTAAATAGAGTGGAGAATGGACTAAGAGCAAGATTTTGCAAACTCTTAGAGACTTTATTGAACTTCTTCCTAAAGTAAACAAACAGTGGGCTGAAAAATGGCATCGAAAGTGAGACCTACTTCCAGAACTGCCAGCTCGGCCATCAGCTTCCAAGTCGGAAGCAACCATAGACTTCCCTAATATGTTGGCTACTGCATTGTGCCCTCTACTGGATCAGATGACTCAGCTCAAAAACAACTTTGAATCTCTCCAAAAGCAGCTGAAAGAAACCAATGCAAAAGCGGAAAAAACAGCCAAATTGTTGAAAAAAGTTGATGATAAGACAAAAGCGTTGAAGCAGAGGCTGGAGGCAGTGAAAAAAGTGAAAGATTCTGAGAAACAACAACTATTATTACTCCAAATGGAAAAATCTTCATATATCCTGAGATTTCAGGGTATTCCGAAGCAAAAAGATGAAAATCTCAAGCAGACTTTGAGTGAAGTGTTGGCACCGGCAGTAGATCTCAAAACGGAGTTTTTACAAAGCAAGATGGATGTGGTCTATCAGTCAGATCTGGACCACATCAAGAAAAACAGTCTGCCTGGCGAAATATTTGTGAAATTCTCCAAGAGATCTATTAGAGATGCACTTCTTAAAGTGACTAACAGAATTACTCTAAAAATCAAAGGAAACGACATAAGAATTTTGAAAGAAATTCCATTTGAGATAAGAAAGAGGAGACAACAATACAAAAAACTGACAACTTTTCACAGAAAAACTCCACTCCCTACAGATGGATGATACCAGAGGGACTTATCTTCAACTGTAAGGATAATAAAGAAAAGATAGACTCTGTTGCAAAAGCTAAAGCATTTTTGGAGAAACATCAAAAAACTGAGAAAGCGGAAGAGAAAGTGGAGGACGACAACGCAGAGGTTGACAGCAGTGAAAATGTATCAGGAAATTCTACCAGCTCATCGAACAGGTCCTCAAAAGAGAGATGAGAATCTGATACGGGAGCAACTGCCCCCAACCTTCTTAAAGTCCGCTGGGACTATGATAAGAGTAAAGGGAAAAAGAAGAAGAAATAAATGTGGACATTGAAAGACTTACACTACTAAGCGTAAAATACCATAACCCACCTATTTTGACTAATACTGTTTATACTCATTTTTTTGAAATAGATAATCTCACCCTTCGTCTTGATTGAGTGAAAACCAAGGGAAACCTTGAAATAAGCATTGGTAGCATATTAGATCCTTGTTTAGCTTTGTATTCTTAGTTAGATGTCCCCCCTGTCCCTATTCCTGTAGTTTGTAGTGTAAAAAACCCCAAACATAAATGGCTTCTTCCCACATACAACACTGCCCGGAGAAATGGGAACAGAACAACATTTTGAGTGAGGAAAATCCCTTCTTATTTTTGATCGGTAGTGTGGTGACAGTGTTCCAGTTTTGTTCCCCAAACCCTTATCAGGCTGAGTGAGCCTTTGCTTTGAGAATGTCTTGATAACAACAGGGGAAAAACATGTACCGTACTATCACCACAGCAGGCTGATACTTCCAATTTATCATGGACTATACTGTAACATATACAGTATATACTGTAACATATACAGTTGAAGGAGCTGCGGTGGCTCAAGTGGTTAAGACGCTGAACTGCAGGCTGTGGAAGGTCGTTCGTTCAGCAGTTCGAGACCCGGGTGCCGCATGACGGAGTGAGCTCCCGTCTCGAGTTCCAGCTCCTGCCAACCTAGCAGTTCGAAAGCAAGGAATTGCAAGTAGATAAATAGGTACCACTTCGGTGGGAAGGTAACAGCGTTCCGTGCGCATTGGTGTTTAGTCATGCCGGCCACATGACCACGGAAACGTCTTTGGACAGCTCTGGCTCTTCGGCTTGGAAACGGAGATGAGCACCGCAACCCTAGAGTCGGACTCGACTGGCTTTCGAGCAAGGGGACCTTTACCTTTATACTGTAACAGCCCCCTCATGGATCACTGCCTTGTCGTGGCGAGGGGGCTTGCATGGTTCGATGAAGCTGTGGGCTATGCCGTGGAGGGCCACCCAAGACGGACAGGCCACAGCAGAGAATTCAGACCAAGAGTGATCCCCTGGAGAATGAAATGGCAACCCACTCCAGTATTTTTGCCAAGAAAACCCCATGGACAGTATCAAAAGGCTAAAAGATATGACGCCGGAAGATGAGCCCCTAAGGTCGGAAGGTGTCCAATATGCTACTGTGGAAGAGCAGAGGACAAGTACAAGTAACCCCAGAAAGAGTGAAGCGGCTGGGCCAAAGCCGAAAGGACGCTCAGTTGTGTCTGATGGTGAAAGGAAAGTCCGATGCTGTAAAGAACAATACTGCATAGGAACCTGGAATGTAAGATCTATGAATCAAGGTAAGCTTGACGTGGTCAAAAATGAGATGGCAAGACTGAACATCGATATCTTAGGAATCAGTGAACTAAAGTGGACAGGAATGGGCGAATTTAACTCCGAAGACCATTATATCTACTACTGTGGCCAGGAATCTCGTAGAAAAAAATGGTGTGGCCTTTATAGTCAACAAGAGAGTGCAAAAGTCAGTACTGGGATACAATCTCAAAAATGACAGAATGATTTCTGTCCGATTCCAAGGCAAACCATTCAACATCACAGTAATCCAAGTCTATGCCCCAACCACTGATGCAGAAGAGGCTGAAGTAGACCGGTTCTATGAAGACCTACAACACCTCCTAGAACTAACACCAAAAAATGATGTCCTCATCATCATAGGGGACTGGAATGCTAAAGTAGGAAGTCAAAAGGTAACTGGAATAACAGACAAGTTTGGCCTTGGAAAGCAAAATGAAGCAGGGCAAAGGTTAACAGAGTTTTGTCAAGAGAACACACTGGTCATAGCGAACACCCTTTTCCAACAACCTAAGAGGCGACTCTACACATGGACATCACCAGATGGGCAACACCGAAATCAGATTGACTATATAATTTGCAGTCAAAGATGGAGAAGCTCTATCCAGTCAGTAAAAACAAGACCTGGAGCTGACTGTGGTTCAGATCATGAGCTACTCATTGCAAAATTCAGACTTAAACTGAAGAAAATCGGGAAAACCATGAGGCCATTCAGGTTTGACCTAGATCACATCCCTGATGAATATACAGTAGAGGTGAAGAATAGATTCAAGGGTCTGGATTTGATAGATAGAGTGCCTGAAGAACTATGGACGGAGGTTCGTGACATTGTACAGGAGGCAGCAATCACCACCATACCAAAGAAAAAGAAATGCAAGAAAGCAAAATGGCTTTCTGATGAGGCTTTACAAATAGCAGAGGAAAGAAGGAAAGCGAAAGGCAAAGGCGAAAAGGAAAGATTTACCCAACTGAACGCAGATTTCCAGAGAACAGCAAGGAGAGATAAGGAGGCCTTCCTGAATGAACAGTGCAAAGTAATAGAAGAAAACAATAGAATGGGAAGGACTAGAGATCTCTTCAAGAAAATTGGAGAAATCAAGGGAGCGTTCCATGCAAAGCTGGCCATGATAAAGGACAAAAACGGTAGGGACCTAACAGAAGCAGAAGAGATTAGGAAAAGATGGCAAGAATACACAGAAGAACTATACAAGAAAGACCTCGATGTCCTTGACAACCACGACGGTATAATCACTGACCTCGAGCCAGACATCCTGGAATGTGAAGTTAAATGGGCCTTAGAAAGCATTACTAACAACAAAGCTAGTGGAGGTGATGGTATCCCAGCTGAGCTATTCAAAGTCTTAGAAGAGGATGCTGTTAAAGTTCTGCACTCCATTTGCCAGCAAATTTGGAAAACGCAACAGTGGCCACAGGATTGGAAAAGATCAGTATACATTCCAATCCCAAAGAAGGGCAATGCCAAGGAATGTTCAAACTATCGCACAATTGCACTCATATCACACGCTAGCAAGGTCATGCTCAAGATCCTACAAGCCGCGTAGAGTCGGACTCGACTATGCGACGGAACAACAACAAATACTGTAACAGTGCCCAGGCCCAGGCTAGCCTGATCTCATCTTGTAAGCTAACCAGGGTTGGTCCTGGTTAGGGAGACCTCTGAAGAAGTACAGAGTTGCTACACAGAGGCAGGCAATGGCAAGCCACCTTTGTTCATCTCTTGTCTTGAAAACCCTGTGTGGTTGCCCTAAGTCACCTGCAACTTGATGCATTTTTTACCACTTTAGTAGTAAACTGGAAAGGCTTATAGTGACCCCCACTGACATCAAGTAGTGCATGCATATACCATTCTTCTGTGCTCCAGAGTACTCAGCATAGCAAAGTGTTTTGAGACATTCCTATAATACCTGTGGTAGAGGAACTAGAGATCAAATTGCCAACATTTGCTGGATTATGGAGAAAGCAAGGGAGTACCAGAAAAACATCTACTTCTGCTTCATTTACTACACTAAAGCCTTTGATTGTATGGATCACAACAAACTACGGCAAGTCTTTAAAGAGATGGGAGTACCAGACCACCTCACATATCTCCTGAGAAACCTGTATAAGGTCCAAGAAGTGACAGTTAGAACCGGATATGGAACAACTGATTGGTTTAGCATAGGAAAAGGAGTACGACAAGGATGTATATTGCCATCTTGCTTATTTAATTTATATGCAGAGTACATCATGCGACATGCCGGCCTGGATGAATCACAAGCCGGAATTAAGATTGCCGGGGAAAACATCAACAACCTCGGATATGCAGATGATACCACTCTAATGGCAGAAAGTGAAGAGGACCTAAAGAGCCCCTTGCTAAAAGTGAAAGAGGAAACTGCAAAAGTTGTCTTGAAACTCAACACCAAAAAAACTAAGATCATGGCATCCGGCACCATCACTCCTTGGCAGGTAGAAGGGGAAGTCATGGAAGCAGTGACAGAATTCACGTTCCTGGGATCCAAGATCACTGCAGACGGTGACTGCAGCCATGAAATTAAAAATTAAACATTTCTCCTTGGGAGAAAAGTGATGGCAAACCTAGACAACATAATAAAGAGACATCACCCTGCCAACAAAATCCGTAAGGTCAAAGGAATGGTATTCCCAGATTAATGTATGGCTGCAAGAGCTGGACCATAAGGAAGGCCGAGCGCCAAAGAATAGATGCTTTTGAATTATGGTGCTGGAAAAGACTCTTGAGAGTCCCTTGGACTGCAAGGAGATCAAATCAGTCAATCCTAAAAGAAATCAACCCTGACTGTTCCCTGGAAGGCCAGATACTGAAGCTGAAGCTCAAATACTTTGGTCACCAAATGAGAAGGGAGCATTCACTGGAGAAGACCCTGATGCTGGAAAAGTTTGAACGTAAAAGGAGAAGGGGACAGCAGAGGATGAGATGGTTAGACAGTGTTATCAATGCAACGAACATGAAGTTGAGCAAACCCCAGAGGGCAATGGAAGACAGGAGGGCCTGGTGTGATGTGGTCCATGGGGTTGCAAAGAGTCGAACTGTGTGACTCAACAACAACAACAACAACAAAATATGGTGAATATTATTCAGATTTTACCTCTGTCTCCTGAGTGGGTAAGTGGACATAGGATTTAATAGAATATGGAAAGGAAATTATTGTATCGGGGAAACATATCCCCCATGAATTAACACCCCCCCATGTTGACTGTATATGAGGAAGGATGAGCTACAGAAGAGGCCAAAAATGTTTGCTTATCCAGAAGGAAACCAAGAAGCTTTACTCACAATCTGATTTGGCTTGTGTGTATGTAATCATTTAGACAAATTGTTTAACAACTGATGTCATCACAAACCCGAGTCAGCCTATTAGCAATGGTTTCTACCCTCTTCCTGATTTGACTCTATAACCAAATATGATTGGCTGCGTGATAACAGATGTACTCATGCTACTTACATAGTCCCTGATTGGCTGAGATCACCACAGAATTAAGTCCCTCTTTTTAAAGGAAAAGATTAACCCAAACAACAGATGGTCGGAGAAGCCGCTTCAGAGGCAAGAAACACTGTATGACAAACTTAACTCCCTGGTTATGAAAATCAGTACCACCGATATAATTTTAAAAATGAGACAAGGTTTAAAATGTAGCTGCTGTTACTTCTTGATCTCTTGGAACTTGTTGTCAAAGGGTGATCTAATTTTTTCATCTTCACTTTTGTCAGCTAAAAAGGTAGCTCAGAACACAATGCAACTTCTTCATTCTCAGACAGACATATAGAGATTATAGATAAGTATGTAATCGTGAGTTTTAGGAAAGTACCAGATCTGTATTGATTTCCACAGCAAATATGCCCTCAGGAAATATATTCATTAATCAAAAGCAATTAATGAATATATAAGGTCTAAACTAGTAGAGTCTTTTAAGCACAAATTTAAAATGCATATTTTGACAAGACCAAACAAGTTCCAAAATGATTGTAGCTGACACTGAGAATATTTTACTATGTTTCAGGGTCTTCATGTTCCCCAGTTCTTGATTAATTTCCCTTTGCAATGTATAGAAGACATATGTGTTTGTCTTAGAGCTCATTAGACTACACCAGTGGAACAGAAATCCAGACCATGGCAATTATGGTACAACTCAGTCACAAGACACTAAGAAATAGAAAGAATAGCTACTACCAAAGGTTGCTTTCCACCCATAGGAAAAATTAAAACTCATCGGAAGTTGACCTTTCTTCTCACAGAGGGAATAAAAATTCAGGTGGATAGCCATGTTGGTCTGAAGCAGCAGAACAAAGTTTGAATCCAGTGGCGTCTTTAAGATTAACAAAGTTTTATTCAAAGTTTTTTGTGTGCAAAGCACACTTCTTCAGACAAATTAAGATCTCCTCAAGGGTTAAAAGGTAAAGGTTACCTTGCTTGAAAGCCAGTCGAGTCCGACTCTAGGGTTGCGGTGCTCATCTCCGTTTCAAAGCCGAAGAGCCAGTGCTGTCCAAAGATGTTTCCGTGGTCATGTGGCCGGCATGACTAAACACCAAGGCGCACGGAGCGCTATTACCTTCCCACAAAGTGGTACCTATTTATCTACTTGCAATTTCTTGCTTTCGAACTACTAGGTTGGCAGGAGCTGGAACTAGAGACGGGAGCGTCATGCAGCAACTCAGGTCTCGAACTGCTGAACTACTGACCTTTCACAGCCTGCAGTTCAGCATCTTAACCACTTGAGCCACCGCAGCACACTTCTTCAGACAAACTGAGTAAGATCTCCTCAAGGGTTACTTACAGAAAAAAAGAGAGTAGAGAGCAACCGTTAGGAGGGGCCACTCAGAGCCAAGATGCGTATGCAGAGTTGAAATTGGATCAGGTCGCCGGTAAGATCAATGCTGATTAGAGTCAAGATGCATAAGTAACTGTTGTTAACTCCCTTATTATCTGTATGCCAACTTGCTGCTATTCACATGTCCTACTATATGTGTTATTCCAATCTTAGCTATATTTATTGCTCAGTTACTTATGCATTTTGATTCTAATTAACTCTTCCTGGCAACTACCCCCCTACACCTGCATGTAATATTTGAGGAAATCTGTTTCAGTGTATGTGACGAAGTGTGCACACACTGAGTTTCTGTTCTCCCATCTACACAGGGTTGAGCTTGGTTTGTCTTGGGGATACTGCTAGACTCTAGCTTCATTCTCACATCTTTTTGTTAACTCTTGCATTTATGTGCTAATTTGCTGCTATCCACTGATCTTACCGGGCCACCTGATCCAATTTCAGCTCTGCATACACATCTTGTCTCTGAGTGGCCTCCCCTAAGGGCTGCCCCCCACTCTCTTTTTTCCTGTAAGTAACCATTGAGGCTGAAGAAATTTGTCTGAAGAAATTTGCTTTGCACATGAAAGCTTACACTTTGAATAAAACTTTGTTGGTCTTAAAGTTGCCACTGGACTCAAACTTTGTTCATACCTGAATAGATAGTGATGAAAGAGAAGGACTCACACCTGAATCCCACCTCTATAATAAAAGAGTCACCATTACCCAATTCATGTACCCATTAAACTGTAAGAGACACTAATTGCTCAACTTCCCCCAATTCATGTATCCTTTAAACTGTCAGTATAAAGTATTCAAATTGATGTCTTAAACTAGAATTCCAACACTGTTACACTACTTCCCAGGTCTCTTTGATTATCTTGGAACTATGTGATTAAATATGTGTCACAGTCTTTTAAATTTAATGCTTTGCAAGGATCTAATTCTTCATTACATTTGTTCAAATTAGAAAACCCTTGCTTCCAGAATCTGGCACATTCTATCTGGGATGCATTTAGTATGCTGATTACCTTGAAATGTATTTTGTATCACCAAATAATACTTTTCTGCTAAAAAGGGGTCCAGTTGCAAGACCACAGAGATAGAGCTTCTTTGCCTTTAAACAACTAGCACTTTGTACTTTGTTGTGTTTTTAACTGTTTTATCTGTTTTAATATTTGTGCCATGTATTTTTATATATGACTGTAAGCCGCCCTGAGCCTGCCTTTGCAGGGAGGGCGGGATATAAATTAAATAAATAAATAATAAATAAATAATAAACTGCAGCTGTAGTTGAAACACAACTGAAATACCACTCATTAGAATGGAATAAAGGCATGTCCAAGCTTCAAAGGAAAAGTGTAAAGTTTCCAGATACTTTTATTTCATGAAGTAAAGGATTGAAATTTGGCAGCTTTTCCTACATAATCCAATAGTGACATACTTACCTTTAAACTGGAAGTTAGGTACCAGATGTTATCCTACAACAAAAGAATTTCAAAGACCGAGCCATGCTGGAATAATCAGGGTGTTCATTTTAAGAACAATTCATTTAGTGTTTTTTTAAAAGCAGTGCTACATTAAAGCACTGTTACCAACATGATTCATTACTTATTTTCCTGTAGCCTGAGGTTTTTAGCCTGTTTTTGAAATAATATAAGTGAAATTGACTCTCACACAATAATTTACAAAAAAATTCTTTGTAATTTATTTTTTTTATTTTTTTTTAAAGGGCAGAAACCTAATTCATAAGTAATCGGGTTATGGATATTTTGGAAGATATTTTCATTCTATTCTAAAATATAAACAGCCCAATTCAAAACCCATATTAAATTGAGGACCAAACTGGATGAGATGCTGAAATTTTTGTGAATGGGTCCTGTAAGGTGTTTTAGGTTTTTTTAGTTGATGAATAGCAGCTAAGGAAGGGATTTGAAGTGGGAATGTTCCCCAAGTTAAGGAGCTAAGCCCTCTCCCCCCGGGTTTTTTTCAGTCTCATAACCCCCACAAGCCACTATTTACCCCCATAGAGGGTATCCTGTATATGTCTCTTGAGAGGGCAAATAGTCAGGCTAATGGCATGGTAGAAAAAAGTTAGAACTTCCCTCTTCTGTGCTTAGACCCCAGTCTGAGGAGGTTCCTATGAATGCTTATTACCAGCAAAAAATGCTTAGCTGGTCTATTCATGGATCTGTCTCCTTTTGTTTGAGGAAATGTATAGGTTAAGCACATTTTCTCAAATGAAGTTGAGAAAGTCACTTTAGTTCTCATACATTTGTTTAATTTAAACATAAAGCTATCAATACCTCTAACACAAGAAGCAACCAAATTTAATTTAAATCATAGTTCCTGGAAATGTGACTATTGAAATTAAATTTAATTCAATGAATGTATATTTTCCTTTGACAGACACAGGCTGCTTCCACATGTAAGCACAAAATGGTGATCCCACAATGGATTCAGAACCTAAAAAGGTTAGTCAAGAATAGAAGAGGGCCAACTCTAAAAATCTAATTATGAAACATACAAAAATATACATGTATTTATTCAACACAAATTAAAATAACAAACAAGGGCCCATTCATACCTCATATACAAATATAAAAACATACAAGGGCTAATGAAATAGACCTAACGCATTTCGGCCTTTACAGGCCTTCCTCAGAGGTCTAATACAAACAGAACATGTTGGCTGATATGTAAAAATATATACAATCATACATATACAAAATATGGAATAAAGACCAGAAAACAATTGTTCCAAAGTTTAACCACTGGGCAAAGAAAAGAAATACAAATGAAGCCTCCAGTGCAATCACACATCCAGTAGTACTTTTCTCTGGTCAACTATATATTCTCCTGAGATTGTACAGCCAAATGTTCCCAATAAAATGTTCCTTAGGTTAAAAGCAGTGTTGATCAAAAACACCTTTTTCTGTTCTTCTATTCTTGACTAACCTTTTTAGGTTCTAGGTTTTAGGTTCAGTTTTTTTCCCTTTTCTCTTTTTTGTTCCCACAATGGAAGCAGCAGCAAGCAGGTAAAGATGATGTCTGAATGCCCTGACCCCGTGCTGCTTGCTTCTAGCACCACCACTCAACCCCCACCCAGCCCCTTTCCCTTTGTTCCATCACTCTAGAAATACGAATGCAACAAGAATCTTGCCACTGTGCCCCCATTGCATGACAGCCCCCCTTCCTCTCACAGCTGACCTGTGCTATAACACGACACCAGGTGTCCCCAGTGTGGTGTTCATGGGTGCCATGGCATCCTGATGCCTGCCAGGAATTTTAAGAAAGTGTGTGGGACTCCTTCCCAGCATGGCTTCTGATTGGCCAGCAAAGATTTGAATGAGTAAGCTCTCCAAAAAATCAGGGGCATCAAGCTGTCCACATTGGACAAAATGGCAATGTGAAAGCAGCCATTGTCAGTTGACAGTTTTGCTATAGAAAGATATAGCACACGGGTTCTTGTCTTGGTGGTGTGACCTCCTATACATGAGAACATGGTGAGACAATATAACTTTAAGTGAAAACAGTATTAACTTTTAACATTAATAATATAGATCAACGTGGCATCATCAGGGAACAAAGGAAATCCAAAAGACAACTGAAAGGTCTCTTTAAACAGCATCCTAAAAGAAATGAATTGGTGTAGTTAAAAAAAAACCCAATCCTTTAAAACAGATTTATCACAGTTCTTAGACATTAAATACAAAGGAGGGATTTTAACATATTACAAAATAAAGATGTCCACAGATCCTTCATATAGCAATTAACAATGTGCACACTGTTAAAGAAAATATCTGTGTCCACGTTCTCAGAAGAGGTGGTTGGTTATAGTGATGGACTTTTCGGGAGGGCCTGGGGATTTGGATTTTCGTTCAGTTCGTCTACCATGTCATTCTGGTGATTGGTATGGCCATACCAAGTAGCTGGTAGGACAAGGATAGTTTGGGAAGACATTATATTACCCAGATTAGTCTGGGGGCTAGACTTGTATTTTGCCACACAAACTGGCCTCCTCATGAACAAGTCCTTTTAGCCATCATTCAGGGGGAAAGGCTCCTGAGTAAGTATTGACATTTGTTGTAACACCTTGGTCATTTTGTGGGTGATAGATTCAGGACAGACAAAAGGAAATACTTCTTTACACAGAGGTGATTAAAATGTGGAATTTGCTGCCAGAGGAGGTAGTAATGACCACAGGAATAAACAGCTTTAAAAAGGGATTAGATAGATTTATGGAGGATAGGTCTATCAGTGGCTACTAGCCATGGTGATGGAGGAGAACCTCCACATTCAGAGGAACTAAACCTCTGAATCCTAGAGCCAGGAGACAACATCAGGGGAAGGCCTTGACATGTGTGCCCTGTTGTTGGCCGTTCAGAGGAACTAGTTAGCTACTGTGTGAGACAGGTTGCTGGAATAGGACTATTGGTCTGATCCAGCAGAGCTCTTCTTATGTTCTTATGATAGAGTAGTATTTCTCTCTGGTGGCAGGGAAGTGTAGGGTGAGGCAAGGAAAATGGTGCCAGTGCCTAAATACTACTACCTTCCCATCTTCAGTAGTGTACAATTATGCTTTGACTGTGATCTTTCCAAAAAGATTTTTTTCCTCGAGGGCCATGTATTCAGCAGTAGCAGCCAGGGAGATATTATGGCTGTGCACATGGCAGCTAGATTACCACTCAAAAGCCATAGTTTCAGCCTACTCATTCCAGGGGAACAGACTGTTTGGTGATGCACTCAAGAGGATCGTAGTGGAGATTAGGGATAAGAAAAAGGCACTTCCCAGAACCTTGAGGTGCAACGATAGAAGACCCTTTGGAAATTTTTCCTTTTGTGCCCAACATCTACTTCCTATATTCAAACAAGAAGCAAAAAGCCATGCCAAGGGAAAAATGCCATTGGAACACGTCTGACCTTACAGCTGAACTAACTCCCCGTCGGCTGCGAACGTCTGTGATTTAAAGATTATATGTTGTCCTCCCTTACCCCTTGAATCATTGTTAGTCCCGTGTGTATTTGATTATTATTATTATTATTATTATTATTATTATTATTAAAAAGATCCAACTGGAATCAGTCAAGACAGTCATTCATAAGGGGAAACTTTAACTCCAGGTTTAGCAAGCAGTCAAACATCAGACTGGACAGGGCCAAGTAAGACTGGAAAACCTCTGGTGTGTGACTTGCTAGCTGCTCCAGTGGAAGTACTGTATTTTATATTTTGTAATTGTTGGTTTTAACCTAATGTTGGTTTTAAATTGCTTGTAAGCCACCCTGAGCTGTTTCGGCGAGAGGCCAGGGTAGAAATGTAATAAATAAATAATACATCTGCTTCATGGATCAATTCTCATGTTAACAGTTGGGCAGTGCGAATAGTCACCAATGGATACACCACAGAATTCAACAGATACCCACCAGAACAAGTCATAATATCCCCTGCTCACAAGAACCACCCCCCCCAATGGCTCCAAACCATCAAAGTGATTGAACATCTTCTCAACATTGAAGCCATAGAGCCTGTTCCTAAGCCAGAAAGGGGACATGGAGTGTACTGTATTTTCTTTATGGTCCCAAAAAAGAACATGGACTGGAGAGCAATTCTCAATCTAAATACCTTAACAGAATGGAGACGCTATGGTCAATCACCAAGTCCTTACAACCGGAAGAGTATCTCACATCAATATACCTGATGGAACTTTCACATACCAGTCTTTCAAGGTCACTGGAAATTTTTGCGCTTCTCTGTCAGAACCAACCATCTTCTGTTCAGAGCTCTGCCCTTTGGCCTCCCCATGGCCCCGAGGGTTTTCTCAAAATTGCTGATCAATCTAGTCATAAAGTTGAGAGAATAAGGAGTTCACATCCATCCTTACTGGACAACCTGTTAATCAGGTCCAGTTCCCGACACAAGTCAAGAGAGGACACAGGAAAGAACCATCTGGGGCTTACAAGCCCACAGATTCCTTGTGAACCTTTACAAGAGCTCTCTAGAACCAACGTAGAGGCTGGAACACCTAGGTGTACCTATAGACACCACATCCAAATGTCTCTTTTTCACAGACAAGAAGGTGAGGAAAACAAAGGATATGTCTGCATCAATAATGAAGACATGATCCTCATAGCTAAGGACCCTCACACCATTGATGGGCCTATTTATTTCAAGCATAGATGCAATACAGTGGGGCAGATTTCATTCCAGGCATCTGCAACATCCTTTGAGACCTTTCCAAGCTCAGGTCTTAAGGAAGAAAGATTTATCAATCCACATTCCGCTAAGGGTGAGGACTGGAAAGGTCATGGCACATGTTGGATGTCAGGAGAGGCCTGAAGGTGTTTATATGCAGAACAGAACACATCAGAAAAACAGATACCCTGTTCATTTCTATTTCCCCACCGAACATGGGGAATAAAATGTCTAAGTCAGCCATCAGCAGGTCTCTCAAGGCTTGTCACTAAAGCATACAAGCTCCACAAGCTGGATGTGCCACATGGAATCATGGCTCATTCAATGAAGAGTGTGGCAACCAACACAGCATTTCCGCTGGATGTGCCACATGGAATCATGGCTCCTTCAATGAGGAGTGTGGCAACCAACACAGCATTTGCTAGACACACCACGGTGGAAGAAGTATGCAAGGCAGTGACATGGTCATCCATCTCTACATTTATAAGACAAGATAAACCCCTGCAATCTGGCTGATGTTCCCTTCAGCAGAAGAGTACTTCAACATCATGGTCATCCATCTCTACATTTATAAGATAAATGTATCCTAGACACAGAAGACGATGACCCATCTAGGACATGAGGACACTGCTGTGAGAGGTCCCATCAAAATGTTCTCTACCTCAGAGGGGAAATGGACCATTGGATACTTAATGTGAAGTGTCCTTCTCCTCTGAGGAAAGGGGGATATTTTGTTCCTCCCAAATCATCATCAATCATTCAGTCAACCAATCAACCAATTAGCTGCAGGATTCCTTTCTGTCTTAATTATTCTACACTTAACTGTTCTTCATTGTTAAAGTTAATGTTATATGTTACCTGTTCTATACAGTTGTAGAGTATAGAGTAGCTTAACTGCTTTCGGAGCTGCCAGAACTGAAGGTTGGGTGACTCCCACAGCAGAGACAGGAAGGAGGGGGAAAAGTTGTTCCTGTCTCCTTGAGTGGATGGTGGGAATCACCTACCAAGATGTCCTCCTTTCCTCAGAAGAGAAGAACCCTTCACAGTAAGTATCTAATGGTCCATTTTCTATAAAAGTGGTTAGTGAGAAGTGTTATCTCCTTGTTTTTACCCTTTCCTCTCTGTCACTCCATACTGCAAAGACATCAAAGACATGTGCATTATGCTCAAGAAATCTTTGCTTCAAGAATCAACTGTGCTTTGTTAGAATTCCAGTAAGAGGTAGTTTGTTAGCTTTCTTGTTTTACTTGTGCATTTTACTGCCACTGAACTATATTTGTTGTTGTTGTTCAGTCGCAGTCGAGTCCCTCTTCACAACCCCATGGACCACATCACGCCAGGCCCTCCTGTCTTCCACCATCCTCTGGAGTCTGAACTATATACCTTGTTTTAAAAACCCCTTTCTTTTGAATTTCTCCAGTAAAGCCTTATTTTGCTTTATTGTAGGCATGTTTTGAGTGCTTTATCTCACCAATTCACTATGAAGCATGATGCATAGTGTAGATAAAGGCAAAACAAGATGGGTTCTCTGCTAGAAGTCGAGAACAAGATATGCACATTTCAACAGGGGTGAGCTACATTGCAACAGCCAAGATGAAAACTTCATTTTGTCAGTGAAAGACTTAATATACAGTGACAGTTTATTTCCTAATACATCTGCTGCATTTTAGTCTGTATTCCTATTTTAATAAAGGGCTCCTCATCTATGTAATTGTAAAACGCAAAGGAGAAAAAATAAATTATCCTTTCCCAAGTGTACCAATTAGGAGTCTCAAGGTAAGTTCATTTATGCATATTCAATCACTTCATGACTGCAACACCAAGTGTGACTCATATGCTCAAAACAGCCATCAGCATGCATCTAATTGAGAGAGAGAGAGAAAAATACCAAAACAACAGTATAATGTGGTAGTACAGGCGGATTACTCTTGCTAGGCTTGCAGTACTGCTTGGGCACCAGGAATCCTAGATTCTGTAATTTCATCAGGGCTCTCAGGCAAACTGGTGTAGAAGTATGAGAGGGGAGCATGGCATCTAAGGCGGAGTTCTGAATGCACAAACTAAGAAAACGTCCCAAAGTTCCCTGTCCTTTCATGAAGGAATGTGATTTTTTTTCTTATACAATATGGAGCTTGACAAAGTAGGGAGGGTATCACATTAAGGGGAAAAATCAAGATGGCAGTGCTGGCCATTGAAAGGTAGGCAACTGCCTGACCTTGCTGACCATTAGTGCCAACCGTAGGGACAAAACATGTGTTGAGTATGGAAAGTATTACTATGGGGCATTTTAGCCTGTTTTTTTCTCCCTTCCAAGGACTCAGAGTGGTTACCTGTTGTTTCTGGTGGTTCCAGTCTTCTAATTTCCTAGTGCATTAGTTACTGAATATCCCATTTTGTTGATTGTTCTGACTCACTATGTGTAATCCTCCTTGAGTCCATGTGAGAAAAGCAGATTAATGATAACATAAGTTTAAAAAATAAAACCATAGAGCAACAACGTGTGTATATAAAGTGCTGTCTAGTCGCAGTTGACTTACGGCAAGCCCATAGGGTTTTCAAGGCAAGAGACTAAGAGAGGTGGTTTGCCATTGCCAGGCTCCTACCTAGCAACCTTGTACTTCCTTAGTGGTCTCCCATCCAAATACTAACCAGGGCCAACTCTGCTTAGCTTCTGAGATCTTATGAGATCAGGCTATCCTGGGCCATCCAGGTAAGGCAGAACAACAATATACATTGTAATAAATAAAACGATCACAAAAAACTGACTGTGAGAGCCGAGCCCTGTAAACTAATCTACTGAAGTGTGCATACATTCATTTTAAAAGCCCGTGAACAGTTTGATCTTGTAAGGCCTGACCAGATGGATCCTGGGTCTAATGGGCAGGTAGTGTCTTATGTGCTCAATATGTTTAAAGTTCATTTGCCATTAATAAGAATGAGTGCACACATATGCTTACACAAGGGAGCCCCAGATGGGCACAGCTTTGATGAATATTGCTTGACAGTTTTCCTGAATTGTTTGGAAGCAACCAAGGGTAAGATTCTTCAAAAAGTTAATATCAACACCCCATTCATGCAAGCACTCACATGCATTGTTAAATTAATCCGGCATCAATGGGAGTCTGGAGATCTAAAGCCAAGGCAATCCCTGACAAATTAAAACCCACTTTCCAAATGGTATTTGTCTACATTAATAACAAGGTTCATTACTATTGGAAAGCTTTTTTTAAAAAAAAAACCTCCCAATTCTGTCCTCTTCAATTTCAACATATTCTTCAAGGTAAAATAACTCTGAGATGATTTCTGGCACTAAATGGTTTCCCTAAGGCCCCAAAGTTTTTAAAAAATTCTTTCAAACCACTAATTCATGTTAACTTGGATCATGAGGTTATGTGTGGAGGGCTGAAGTATAAATATCATATAAGCCTAGAGCTATATGCCTGATTTATGTCTTTGCTAAATTAATTACATTACAACAAGACACTGAAAGTCAGTTCCAGATGTTATCCTGGTGGAGCAAATAGTAAAGGAAGCCATTTTTCCAAGCTGGTCCAATGCAATCCTAAACAGAGTTATATTCTTTTAGGTCCACTGAAGTCAGTGGGTTTAGAACAGTATATCTCTATTTAGGATTGCACTGGAATTTTTAAAAACTGCACTTTAATTTTACCTCCTTGAATGACAGATTAACTCATAAACTCATTAACTCTGCATACATCTTTGATTAGAAGTACCTTTTGGAGATAAATAGCTAAGCTGTGAAGATCGTATTTTTGCCAGTTGCTGCTGTTGTGACTTGTCATGTGCTTACATATATACGTTTGAGCTTTGGATAGAGATGTCTCTTGCATTTTAGGAGTTTTATTTAGCTCTGATGTCCACAATTTTTGTGCGTGCGTGTATAAACAAAGATGCCAACTAAGGACTTATTTATTAGAATAAACACTAAATCTCTAAAACTCCAGCAAAGAGATAGGGTGTGGCTGCACACTGGTCACCATCTTCGAACATTTATTTTATTTATTTAAAATGTTCCTATGCCACTGTTCTGCCCAATTAGGACCCTCGGGGTGAAGAACAATTAAACGAGAGGAAAAATCAACTTTTGAAAAGAGTATCTATAGATATAAAACTGACAAAAATAAACATGAAGAGTCAGTAAGAGATGAAGCAGTCTTCACTCACTGGTGAAAGACAATGATCAAGGGGGAAAAATGAATCTCCCTGGGGATGGAATTCCATAATTTTGGTGACACAACCAAGAAGGCTTTTTCTTGGGTTGACATGATATTCCAATACAATAATCGCATGTGGTCCAAAACTCTTGCAGGATGGCCCCCCTACCCTCTGTAAATAATCCTTTTGCATAAAGGAGTGAAATGTACTGAAAACCTCATTTATTCTGATAGACTGTTGTTAAGGGAGCATTTTATATATTCTATTATATTGATAAACCTCACATTGTTATTTTTTCTGCTTAATATCTCATTGATAGGATGACAACAAATTTTGTAATTCAACATAAGGAAAGTATTTTTATTTCATTTGCTTCATTTATACCCTGTCTTTCTTTGCAATGAAGGTCTAAAATAGCTTCCAATGTTTTCCTCTTGTCTATTTTATCCACACAACAACCTTGTGAGATAGGTGAGGCTGAGAGTATGTGAATAGCCTAAGGCTGTGATCACATGGCAAGCTTATGACAATTTATTCCCGCAATAGATTTGATCGGGAATATTTTTTTCGCATTGGGATGTTCACACATCCCTTCCCCAAATGCTTGCATCGCGCAATGATGTTCCGGGCACTGTCCAGATAGCTGAGCTGCCCAAGTGGTGGTGGTGGAGAGCAGGGCGCTCTGTGCAGGCAAACTCTCACCTTAGGCTCTCAGCTGAAAGCAAGCCTCGAGGGACCTTCCCCCCGCCTCTGGTCCCTCCCCCCGGCTGCTTCTGGTCCTGTGATCCTGCCCGGTTCTGGGGAAGTGCGTGGAGTCTTGGGGCAACCAGCGGCCACCTGGATGTGGCGCCTTTGGGGGGGGAGTCAGATCGGGACCTCCAGGTGAGGCTCCTCTCCCTGCTGCCAAGTCCTCCAGCGTGGCTTCTCATCTCCCTGGCTGCTGGGATGACACATTGCTTCCTGGGCTGCTGTCCCTCCCTCGCCCGGGTCCAGCGGAGGAACTTGGGGTGCCGGCATTACACGCGGTCCTGCGCAGCCCAGCCAGTGGCAGGTTAATCACCAGCTCCAGAGAGAGTGGGAGAGTGACTCTCCTCCCCATCCCTCGTCCCCGTTAAAGGGGCAGCAGCAGGTTTTTTCCCCCGAACAGCAAACAAAACTACCCGGCCACATACAACCAAGCACTTTAAGGTTTATACACATTGCTCTTGCGCATGACGGCAGCAGCTTGGCAAAAAAAAAA
>NW_015160209.1:1170526-1190291 GCF_001447785.1 Gekko japonicus
TCTGCCCCCTTCCCGGGACCAGAGGGGGTGGGAAGCAGGTTCTGGTGAATGTGCACAGGATCGGGGAGGGGGGGCAGAAGTGGACACTGGAGCAGACCCAGCAGGGAAGGAAGCCGGCTGGCAAGAGGAGGTTTGCTGGAAACCCAAGAAACCCAGGGACCAATGGGGGGGCAGGAAAGAGAGGAGAGGAAGAAGTTGTGCACTTGAACGTTCATGCAATGAACGTATTCAGTGCAGGATTGCTCATGTGCTCAAAGGAGGAAGCTGGGGAAAAAACCACCTCATTGTGGCGAAGGATGGTTAGATGACCTAATCGCAATCATTTTGCGAGAGATGGCTGTCCAGGTAGGCAAAATCGTGCATTCAAAGCGCAAGTACCCGAAAAGTACTTGATTTTCCCGGAGCAGGAAAATGCGGTAGAGAACCAGAAGGATTGCATGAGTGAGCCCGCTTCGGTGCGGGAGGCGGATTGGCCTGTCTGATCAGCAAATTTAAATGCAAGAGGGAACAGCAGTGAAACCTGTGACCGCACCCTAAGATCACCCAGTAAGCTTCCACAGTAGAGTGGGGGATTCAAATCTGCTGTCAGACTCAGGTTGGGGCAAACTCCGGGGCTGTCTCCCCCAGGGTCGTCAAGAGGGAAGCAAAGGCCCACTTACCAACTTCCCCCACTCTTCTCTCATCTGGTGCAAATGTTAGTCAATCCGCCCCACCATAGGTGACTATTAGCCAAGGTTGTTTCTCAAGCTTGTTAATTACCTTATCAGTTTCAGCTATGGATCTAGTTGGGAGGGGGCTACTTGCTCATGTCCAGAATGTTCTGCAGAGACAGCTCTGTGATTGGTTGGGAAAGATCAGGAGATTATGGTCTGCTTTTTCTATAAAGTACAGCCTATGATGGGATAGTAAATCTTCCTTTTTGTCATTTCCTGTTTCCTTCCCTGTACCCCATCTGTGTTGCCCATGGGCTTTTGCCTTATGCTCTAGAAAAATCTTTGCTTTTAGTTTTGAGAAACCAACAGCTATACTTCAGAGTTAAGTAAGTATATGTAGAGAGCTAGTTTTTATTATTTTCCGTGTACTTGAACTGCCACTGGAACTACATATATTGCTTCTAAAGCTTTCTTTTGCTTTAAGGTGTATGTTACTGAGGAGTTTTCAAGCTGAACCCCTTTTAAGCTTGGTTACGTTATCAAAGAGAGTTTTGTTCCAGGGTCTTGGTTTGAAATGGGAGCAAAATTCTAAGAACAAGGCAGGTCAGCCTTAACAAGGGTTCCTTAGTAAGAGTTTGCCCCGGGGGAAGAACCTCAGAAGAGAGCGGGGGTGGGGTGTGTGTTACAGCTCCCACTCCTGCCATTAACTTCTCCCTGGTTGCCTTAGACGGGATCTTGCTCTTCCTCCCTGGTGCTCCCGTTGCCCAGAGGTAGGACAACTCTGGCCTCACCAGCTTCCTCTGTTCCAGGGAATGGGCCTACAGGAGTGTCAGGCCATAGGCTCAATGGACACCTGCCTGCCTGGGATTCCATCTCTCCTTTCCCTTCCCCTGGGAAGCCTTATAGGATATCTCTTCTAGCCTCTGCTGGCCTAAGGAGGTCACTATAGCCTGTTACCAGCCCCATCCTTCTAAAGAAGCCTTCCCAGCTCCCACAACTGGTGAGAAACAGGCCATCTCCTGTGGTAGGTTTTGCTACTCCTCTGCCACCCTAGTTGCCTTATGCCTCTGCCAGCAGCTGAAGAGGAAGGTTTTGGCCCACACACTGGTATGACACTTTTTATTTAGCTAATAAAAACAGTGTGTCATTATCTTCTTTGCCCACCCATCAAGGAGGTCATTTTAATTTAATCACTTTTTATGTAAATAAAGCCACAATACTGCAATGATAAATGAGTGGCCTGAGTTAGCAAACAGCAATAATATTTAGCAATCCAGGAACGCAGCCTAATTCTCAAGTGCCTTGCAACTTTTGCAAGCATTTGTCATCGTGCAGACTGAATGGTGTCAATTTATGCTTGCTATGCACCGACACAAGGTGTGAGGCTGTGGAGAATTTGGCATCAGAAATTCAGCTCAAGTCATCCCATAGCTAGACTTTCAAATCGTGCAAATTATTTGCTTTTGATGAGAATGTAGACCCGGCATTTCAAATACCTTTTTTGGGGGGTATTTCTGCTGACTTTATTTCTAATTGTTGAATCATTTTCTCGCATTTTAGCAGTTATTTCATTTTGTAAGCCTTCTTGTAGGTCTGCTACAAGCTGAAAGGTGAAATATCAATGAGAATAAACCATTTATGTGGAATTGTTGAATATTGCTTTGCGTCTGCCTGAATTGTGTATTAACATGATTCTGGTTCAGTGACATTTAACTAAGTACATTCATCCTCAGATGAAAGGTACCTTATGTAATTATTTTTACCTGCCATTGCTAAAGTGTCACCTTTTCATTTACATTTAATGACTACATGGTAGATGACAATTCAGTTTCCTATGAGATTACAGACTGAGATGGCATTCATTCTCTGGTGTAACAGAATTGCAAAACATGCCTAGGAAAGATGTGCACATCAATATATCTATTTCCAGGGGTCTTTTCATAGAAAAAGAGGTGCAGAAGCTCATTAGCATAACTCATTAGCATAACTTATTGGCGCATATGCCACACCCAATGACATCACCGGAAGTGTGTCAGAAGGCAACACCCACCGCTCAGGCTCCACCCCAAAAATCTCCAAGTATTTCCCAACTCAGAGCTGGCAAGCCAGCTTTACACTTTTTGACTAGACACTTTAGGTTTCCTTTGCTCTTGCAGGGAAGCTACCCTACAACCATAAAAATACAGATCACTCTAGGAAAACCTCCAGCTAGTAACCGGATTAGTCTGCTACAAAAGCATCTGAAAGTCCTATGGAACCACAGCTTTTATTAGGACACATTCAAAAAAATAAAAATTCAGTTTCTGAATTTTCACTGGGGCAGCAACTTTTGCTGGCCAGAGCTTCCTTTGCAAGATGGGCAAAGTGTTATCCTCTGTGGGCAATGAGAGGCAGAAAAGAAATTGCGGGGGCGGGGGGAGGCACAAAGAGAAAAGGGGGCTGGCACCTTTCTAGGCACAGCCAAAAGAGAGGCATGAGTGACCCGCTCGCCATAAGCCATATGGTGCTGGAAAGGACAGGTGGGGAGCCTCAAACAGATAAGATATGGGGTGGTGATGTTGGTTCTGTAGGCAATGAACCAGCATGGATGGCATGAAATCTCACTGGATGCCAATAATCTTGGAATAAAGGATTCAATAAAAGACATAATACTGTATACCATCAATGACATTAAGCAACTATGCAAGGTGGTGCCAATACTGGAAAGAACTGGAGTGGTATCTCATAAGCAGGAGTCATTTAGTAGAAAAAGAGGTGCAGGAGCTCATTAGCATAACTTATTAGCATAATTTATTGGCATATGCCACATTCTTTGACATCACCGGAAGTGTGTCAGAAGGCAACACCCACCGCTCAGGCTTCACTGGACTGTTTTGGATTGCTAGCTGTGGGGGGGGGATGCGCAGATCTGCCCTCACAGAGGAGGGAGAACTTGTACCTGAAGGGGGGCTGGGGGGGGCTCCATAACTTACCTGGCTGCTTCTTGCTTCTTGTGGCCCAACTGAAGGCTGCTGGGAGCAGGGGGCGGGGGCTTGTTGCATGTGCCCGCCCCCTGGGCTTCTTACTGCTGGAGCTCCACTCCTGTGCACTCCCGCAGGAAATGACCCCTGGAGATAGGTAAGGCTGAGAGTGTATTACTGGCCCAAGATCACTCGGCGAATTTCCATGGCAGAGTGGGGATTTGAACCTGGTTCTCGCTGATCCTAGTCCGGCACTCTATTTTTTTTGTAATTTATTTCTGGCATTATTATGAAGCATACATACAAATCTGTGATTTATACGCTACCTTTCTTTTCAATGCTCTTTAATAGGGATAAGGTGATACGAGTTGTTCCAGAAAATGAAGAAGCAGCAAAGACTTTGAAGGATCTTTCCCAGCAATTTAAGGTGCGTCTGGCTTTTTTAATATTTGGAAGAAAACAGCATGGCAGGTAGACCAGATATAGTTTGTTATGATATGAAGGGCCTTTATGCTATCTCATGAAGATGCATGAGGTGATGATTTTTTTCTTCTGGCAGGGCTTCAGGCCAAAGGAACACTTAACACTATTAAGTATTACCAAAACAAGGAAGCTTGATGGATGCAAGATCACCACCTATCAACAGAACAAGGAATCGTAAAAAACAAAAATTGACACATAAAGATGAAGAATGTTAGGAACCATTCTTAAAGTGCATGGCAGGACTGGATAACTGATGGGAAGGAGGACCATTTGGTCTTGGCCTCAAGCTCAACGGGAGTCTTAGCTTTAGATGCTTGTTAAGTTTGTGGCATTTGATAAGCTTTGCAACTGTTTAAACACAGATCCCTGTTGGACCAATGTGACACAGGCACACAGTTTAAATTTTTAAAGTACTCAAATCACGTCTTAGGAGTTTTGTTTTTGTTTTGTTCCCTGTTTGGTTTTCATGTGCCATCACTTTTTATTATGATGATGGCTAGGGGCCTCAAAAGCTGGAAGGTGCCAAAGCTTCTCTGGACTTCTGAGAGAGCTTGGCTGTAAGACATGATTTCAATTGGGACTAGAAAATAACCCATAGCATCAAGCTCTTGTGCCTGAATGTCAGGTCTATATTTTTACACAGAATTTATAACCGCACAATAATTAATTAGTATTTAAAACACTCTAAAACGGCATTGTTTTTGGCATATTGAAGGTAAAAGAGGGGAAATCATGATGGAGCTGCTTGGGGAGGGATTTCCATAATTTAGGTGCCACCGCTAAAAAGGCCTGGTCTCATATAACTGTCCATCACAGTGGTGGGGGAAGGAACATGAATTCGGGAGTTCTTTGGATGACCTAAGTATCTGGGAATACTCATATAGGAGATGATGATCCTTGAAGTACCCAGATCATATAGTACTTTAAAGGTCAAAACCTGTACTTCTGGGCCTGTAAATCAAGTGGGAGCCTCTTCAGCATAAACACTGATGTTATGTCTTCCATCCCAAGCAACCCCTCTTAATATTCTGGATTACTGCTAGATGCAGATTATGTTTGAAATGCAGTTCTTATAGTTGCCTAATCTGGAGGTTGTGTATGGCTAGAGCCACATGTATCCTTAACCTCTACAAACAAGTAACTTTGCCAGTAATTAATTCTGATGAGAAGGGGGGCCCATGACTCAGTGGTAGAGTACCTGGCCCTCCCTTCTCATCAGAATTAACTATTGGCATGCGACAGCTTTATGCATACATTCAACATGGAAACAGGCACTATTTAGTGAGGAAACAGTGTGACATCCCAGTGTCTCCAAATACCATACAAAACAGTCACAAATTTTTACTCTTCAAATCTGTCAGCCTAGCAACAGGCAGATGTACTAAAGAGCCAGACGATAGCAATAATGTACAAATTACTTTCATATATGTCCCTTTATACAGCCTTCAAGGTATATTTTAGACAGGAGAATGCAGATGTTTTCAGAAGCACTTTCTGAGTACTTCTGGCTTATGTTGAAAATATTAATCACCTTTCATATAACTTTCACTTTTTCTCAGGAGAAGAAAGCAAATAAATTTCACATCAGTCTGATAAAACCAAGACTCCTTTCAAGAGTGAACTTGTTTATATCTAAAAAAGAGGGAGTGTGGAAATTTGTGAAAGGTGTATTATAATTGGTTGGTTCCAACTTTAGCTCATATTGTTTCTTCTCCCCTAGGCAACTTGGAAAATTATGGTTTTTTCCAGCTAATCTCTGTACTCTATGCAACTCCTCATTCTTAGCTTTATAGCTGAATAAGGTGCGCTAAAAGGTATCTGCGCTGAGAAGGGTTGCAATGGGGCTGTGTATGAGCAAAGAGGCGTTTTCTACCCTAGCAGTTTTGCCAGTCGAAACCTACAAACATGTTGTTATTTGCTTCGGGGGGGGAGATGGGCACCTTTATTTTTTCTTTGCAGGGGTAAAAACAGGATGCTGGGTGGGAGTTGTGTGTCAGTGAAACCATGTGAGGTGAAAGCATTAAACTGCCTCTCCTCCTTGCAAAACCCTGATATGAAGAGGGACCCTATGCAGCTGCTATTACTCTAGTTGAAGTGCTGAGAAAACCCGATCACAGATCTTCCAGTGTCTTTTGCCTAGTTTGGTCCTAATTTCATTATATAAATGAATAAATAAATTGGCATTCAAGCAAGGGAACCTTTACCTTTACCTAAAGGTAAAGGTTCCCTTGCTCGAAAGCCAGTCAAATCTGACTCTAGGGTTGCGGTGCTCATCTCCGTTTCAAAGCCGAAGACATTTCCGTGGTCATGTGGCCGGTATGACTAAACACCAAGGCGCATGGAACGCTGTTACCTTCCCACTGAAGTGGTACCTATTTATCTACTTGCAATTTCTTGCTTTCAAACTGCTAGGTTGGCAGGAGCTGGAACTAGAGACGGGAGCTCACTCCATCATGCGGCACACTCAGGTCTCGAACTGTTGAACTACCGACCTTCCACAGCCTGCAGTTCAGCGTCTTAACCACTTGAGCCACATATAAAGTAGACACATGTAAAGTAGTAATGTGAAGGGTTTTAGGCTTTTTATTTGGGGGCATCATGTTAATAAAAAGCTCACTAGACATTCTTCATATAATACAATTTGCAAGCAAGTACATAGCAGTTTCAGAATATGAATCTGCTTTAAAAGGCAGGAAACATATGTGGCTGAAAACTGTCATAACAAAAAGAGTGTGGTGTCATGTTTAGCATGTGGGCTAGGATGTGAGATTCTGAGCTTTCTTCTTGCCCCAGTGAGTATTAATATTTTCACAAATAATTTAGAGATCATATATGCTTTTAGTAAATAGATGACCTTTAAAATATTAATCTCATGGATGTTCCCAATCTAGACTGAATAAATATGAATTACAGGTTGGTTCCTGCACTACAGGTGGATCTGTGGCAGCCAGGCAGCGTCTCCTACATCTCCAAGGGTGCATTTGTTGATCTACATGTATCAAGGAATACTTCACAAATTCTTCTGGCTTACCTACAACAAGCAAACATTCAATATACGTAAGCATGGTTTTTAATTTTTGAGAGTCCAGCTGGCAGATCTGTACCATGGGTTTATAACACTTTAAAATTATACACCTATACACATACTGTTTATTTCTGCCCCTTTTTAATTAAGGTAGCTTGAGAGTACCTAGACTTTGCATGAAATTGTTATTTGAGAGGACGCATGAAAGAGCTCTTATAGGTAGACAGTTTAATTAGATAGTCTCCTTTAGAATGGAGACTCATGTCTCCTCAGCGCATGCAGACCTGTTTCATTTGTTGGCTAAATGGTAATTATTGCCACTAGTTCTACTGCCTGCTTGATTTGTACTTGTTCTGAACATTCAAGTATGCTTTAGATGCAAGTACCCACATGCTTTTAAATTATATGCTGGAATACACTAATCAGCCTCCTGTCACCAAGAAGGACCACGCAGAACACATTTCCATTATTATTCTTAATTCCTCTGCCTCTCTCTTTACCCTGTAGGAATTGCACCTTGTCATTCCACATAACAATGTTTTTAAACAATGTAGGAAGTCTTCAGTAGCATTAGTCGGGTTTCTCTTACAGGAGGCAAAAGATAACTTGTATGTCCAGCAACTCATCATATAAATAAACTTACCTTATTCAGAATTTTGATACTGGAGATGAACTCGCACAGATATGCCATTCACATGCCTGCTGCTACTCTTTCAAAATATGGCAGATTGTTTTAAATCGATCATATAATGTAACATTCCTGACTTTTTTTACTTGAACCATGTCATTTTTATGCCCATAACTACAGTGCATGTGGAAAGAGTCTATGTAAAGTCTTCTCAAAGACAAGGCTGCCCAGGTTATGACCACAGACTCCCAGAAGGTGTAGACTTGCTGTTTGGCTGATGAGCCTATAGCAAATGTTGCCATTTCAAACTTTTCTCTTTAACTCTGATAGTTAAGGGAAAGGGTCATTTTTAAACATGAAAACTCTTATTTGCAGGATTTTATCAAGACTCTTCCTTGTTTTTCTTTTGGGCTATTAATTTGCTTCAAGCACTTTGGGGTGATTCAACAAAATATTTAAGCATGGTATTATAAGTAAAATATTTATTTATTTAAGAATTTTCTGTCCTGTATTTCCCAGCCCATGCTGGTTCTTGAGGCAGCTTATAAAGCACAAGAGATTGTATATAATTAGAAAATAATATTCATTAAAAACCAACCAATAAATGTAAATCCAAAATGCCTGGGTAAATAAATTAAGAACCAAAGGTTTAACTTGCCCAGCATCAGATGAGAAGGTGGGATGGAGGGCACTCTGTAATGGGGCTGCCACAACTGAGAGCCCCATCCTTCTACCGCTTGTTGAGGTAACATCAACCATTCATTATATCCTAGTTGAAAAATAACATACTACAATAGTGAATGTATACAAGAGGAGAGATTCAGAAGATATTGCTAGGGAAATTGAGGAGGTATGGTAGTTGGAACTGGGAAATGTAAGGAAGTCTTGGAGCTGCAGAAAGTGAAAATCTCTGTGCCTGCTTCCAAGACCCAACATGATCTCAAGCACAGACTCTGGGGCTGTAATTTTTAAGCACCAAATGTTAAAGGCTATAAACTCAATGCTGGATCCTACAACCCCTTCCACTAAGCTGGACCCTATGATTCCCCTCCACTAAGCCTTTTGCTGATGATGCCAGACTTCCACTAATAGAAATTCTAGATAACTGTGTTGGTCCAAAGGAAAATCCAAAAACAAAAGCAGTGTAATGTGTTCTGTTAAGACCACAAAATGATACAAAACAGTGTGTAAACCTTCGAGTTCTACCAAACTTTGCACCAGGCTGGATGTAAACACACAAAACAGGCAGGAGGAGATAATTCAGGCCATGACCTTGAGACTCATTTGTTTTCTGCTGTTTAGAGTACCGTGCAGACATAGGGGGTGCTAGGGGTTATTGGCTTGCACCTTGGCCCTAGTGGGAAGAAGGGTAGATTTGGTATCCACACACTCTCGTGTCATTTTGATTTGTATTTTTTTCCTGAAAACTTGATGGAATAGAGTCATACAATCTATCTCTTTATTTAAAATAAGAGCTGGGATATTAACAGATTGGTTCAGTACTGGGCTGGACAATAAATGCTGTTGTTTAGAAGAGGCAACAATCTCCTACTCATTTTAATCAGATCTGAGAAGATCTTTAATAAAGCAAATGCTCCCTGCAAATCTGAGTATTTGGCACCACTGGCTCTACAATCTGGCACGCACATATCTGTCTGTGTTACGGCAACATCATGTTGTGCTTGCTAACACTGTGCAATTGTCACTGTTGATATATCCCATCATAAACAGCAGTGTGCTGTTGCTACAAGTGTTGGGATCAAATTATTGGCAAACATGGCTAGATTTAGTAGAGTGGTGATGGAAAGTACTGTCAAGTCACAGACAACCTATGGGGACCCCATAGGGTTTTCAAGGTAAAAACTGTTTCAGAGATGGTTCACCATTGCCTGCCTCTGCGTAGTGACCCTGGATTTCCTCAGTGGTCTCTCATCCAAATATTAACCAGAGCTGATCCTGCTTAGCTTCCAAGATCTGATGGATCAGGCTAGATTTAGTAGTACCTGAGTAGGAAAAATATATCTTGCTTTTTTCATTTTTAAAAAAGAGGGTTCAAAAATGTGTTTTCTAGGTTAAGAAAATTAATTTCCTACCATTAGTACTATAATTTATTTTTATTTTATTTATACCCTGCCCTCCCCGCCTTGTTAGAAATTTGGTTGCAAAACAGGATCCAGCAGTAAAACTGAGAATACCTAACCTTTTCATATAAACATACTTTAAATACAGATAATAAATCAGAATATTCTTTTTAACACTAGGTAATTTGTTTATATCATGTTCTTTTATTCACTTAAGAGCATGTTTCCAGCATTTGTCCAAATAGTGTTATATTTCAAATCAACTGGCTTCCTTGACAGTATGTTACAATGTACCAGAACACTCTCATAACCATTTCAAGCAAGTTTGTTCCACTGATATTAAAATGGTCTAAATATGTTCAGATCAATGTTACCTAAGGTATAAATAGGGAAGCTGTGTTAAAGCAGCATGACAGAATAAGAAAGTAATTCTTTTACTTTGCCAATGCACTGTATTAATTCAAGTTACTTTCTTTTGAATGTAGAGTTCTCATATCTGATCTACAGAAAGCAGTTGAAAAGCAAAGTGGTTTGAGGGTATCCAGGAATCGTAGATCGTTACCAGGATACAGCTATGATATATATCATTCACTGGAAGAAGTATGTACCACTAATGTTTTCTCGTATATTTGCAAGTGCTCATTTGTGCCCAGGAATGAAAAGATGCCTGCAAAATAGCAAATTTATATTGCTCTTTTGATGAGAAAATTTGGAATAAGGCTTTAAGAAAAACAGGGAACTATTAAAAACAAAGATCTTTTTTGCTTTTGGTATAGTGAGTATTTTAATATTTTATTATATTTATGCTTTATTTCATATTTGAATTCATTAATATTTCTGGTAAAAGAAAATTTCCTTTTGTTTATGTAATTTCAGATTCAAAGTTGGATGCATCATCTTAATAAATCTCATTCAGGTCTTGTTCACATGCTCTCTGTTGGGAAGTCATATGAAGGAAGACCACTTTTTGTGCTAAAGGTAAAGTTTAACTAGGTCAGCAGGAGATATGGTCAGGGGAATGCCTGCCCAGAAATGGGAATTTTGCATTATTGACTGTGTGAGTGGAGCTTCTGGTACTTGGATGGGAAGTGGTGACTTACACTATGATGTGTGTGGTTAGCTAGTTACACGCATTTCTATACTATATGGAGCACTTCTCCTAAGAAGGCACTTTGCAATAGTATTTATTGGTGTGAAATATTTCCGAAAATCTCTCACACAAATTATAAATCAAGAAGGAAGAAAAATACAAAATCATTTATTTTGTAAGAGAAGAAGCAGAAGAGAAGGGATTGGATTTATACCCTGGCCTTCACTCGGAGTCTCAGAGCGGCTTACAAACTCCTTTCCCTTCCCCTCCCCACAACAGACACCCTGTGAGGTAGGTGAGGCTGAGAGAGCTCTGACAGAAACTGCTCTTTTCAAGAACACCTCTGACAGAATTATGGCTTGCCCAAGGTCATCCAGCAGCTGTGAGTGGAGGAGTGGGGAATCAAACCCATTTCTCCCAGATTACAGTCTGCTCACTTAACCACTACATCAAACTGTCATGCATCCTACTGTAGGCTGGAGAAGACTCCTTAGGTTGGGAGGCTGTTTCTCAAGGCTAAGTTGTCTTCCTCCAACTTCAGTGGCTCTTGCGCTGAGAAGGTCTGGGGGAAGGCTTCGGTCGGTGCACAGTGTAATCGTGGGATACATGCCACGATGCCCAAGCTCCCAAGAACTGGGAAACTGGTACCATAAGCCAAAGGGCTTTAAACTTGTTTATCTTCTTACAGTTACTCCCATGCTGCATAGTAAACTGTTTTAAGAAACTAGGTGATTTCAAAACATGTGGTATGACACAAGTGATTATCAGGTCTTCAAAGGCAAAAAGTAGGGGGGAAACTCCACTGGGCTACCACAATCCCTTTGCATGAACCTAAGCAGCACTTTGAATTCTGATTTAACATCTCTTATCCTTACATATGCATGCTTGCTGTTGCAGCTAGGCAAAAGATCACGGGTTTACAAGAAAGCTGTCTGGATGGATTGTGGAATTCATGCAAGAGAATGGATTGGCCCAGCCTTTTGCCAGTGGTTTGTGAACGAAGTAAGTATGTACTTCACAACAGTATCCCTAGCTTAGGGAACTTTCTCTTCAGCACACAGGGCATGCTGCCAGGGCAGAAATGCACTCAATTTCAGTGTCCGTTTTTAATACACTAGAGTTTAAGCATCTATCTGTCAGCAGCAAGGTGAGGTTGGAATGCTCTAGTATCTCACAGGCTTTAGAGAAAGTAATACTAGCAGTAGCAGTGCAGGTTAACCTGCTGTCATTAGTAACCTACTTAGATAAGACAGAAATGGAACCATTCATCCTGGTATTTGACACAGTTACACTCATAGTGGCTGGCTGATTTCTTGACACAGTACTTCTTGGTGATGTTCAGATTAAGGGCAAATCAGAAAGAAAGTCTACTGAAGAGATTGCACAAGCATGAATTGCTCACATTTCTGAATCCCTCTTTTCAGTGCACTAACTAAGCAGATATTCATTCATTCAATCATAGACCTTTATTGGCATATCATCAGTCATAAGGTATATAAAACATTGTACCGTGAAATTAAATCTAAGATTCCATATAAATTTAGTACAATCAAAAGAACTAACAAAAGTTAGTTACTAATTCTGTGATTTCATCAGTATCTACAGGAGGCCATCTAGGAATATTAGAGGGGATCATCTCATCCGGACTAGATAGGGGAGCAGTATGGGAACTGAAGAGCATGGAGAAATGCTCAACCCATATTTGGGGGGAAATGGAAGCTTCTGGTAAGGGATTGTTATTTAACACCCTAGAGATTGCCTGCCAAAAAGACTTGCCGTCCCGAGATTTGATAGATAAGAAAACTTGGTTCCATCTATACTGAAGATGGTCACTTTTTTTCTTAATAATTAAATCTTGGAAGGTTTTTTTAGAAGTAAAATAATTTTCCAGGGTATCAGGAGTTTCCATCAAGCAAGATTCCCTAAATAGAGTTCTAAACATTCTTTGTCAAACCAGGTTCGAGTCTTAGAAGGGGTTATCTGGACAGGTTTAGCCAGTAGAGAACACTGCTTGACAATTTGGGAAAAAGCAGATAGTACTTCCAAGTATGAGGTAGAACTAATAATTACTGTTCTCAATCATCTCAGATTGAAAGAGAGAGAGAAGGTCACCTTCCAAGGTTTCAGACCATCTGATTCTTTTTAAGATTAGGTCTCTGTGTTGTTCTGATGAAGGGTTTAAAGAACGGGAAATCTCAGTTGGACAGAGTAATGAGAGTAACACCGGAAGATGGTCACTTTCAGTACGAAAAGCGATGTTCATAGATTTAATAGCAGGCAAACAGCTGAAGGGGCATACACCATAGTCAACTACACTTCTCCCCTGCGGGGAGATAAAGGTGAAGTTTGAAGTTGCTGGGAACTGGGACAAGCCATTTAATGTTATTAAATTATGTTCTATACAGAATTTAACCAATTTTCATCCAGCCCTATTATAACATAGATCTTTAGATTATCAGGGGAGACCTAGTTGAGGTGGCAGTGGTTCTTCCCCATCAAAGCCCATAGTAGAAGACCAACTCTGAGTATTAGACCCAATTCGTGCATTTAGATCGCCGAGGAGGATAACTTGGGTCATCGAGTGTTTCTGAATAATTCCCAAGATGAAATTTGCGAGCTTTGCCCAATTCACTTCTAGGGCATTAACACTATTGGTAGGGGGGAGGTAAATATTAATCACAACGAGGCAAGGAATAGAGGAAGAAAGTAGTACTGCTTGAGCAATAGGTTCACAAATTCCAAGTTGCTCTATCTTAGAAAAGGAGTTATGCTTTATCAATATAGCCAGTCCGGCTTTGCAACGGCCTTTAGGACAATCCCTGTAGGCTGGCAGGGAGAAGGAGCCAAAACCATTGATTTTAAGATCCCCTGTTAACCATGTTTCCTGTAGACATATGCAGTAAAAGTTCCTAATAAAATTAATAAAATCAGCATCCTGTTTTTTGATGTTCCAACCGGATACATTCCATGATACTAAATGGACAGGTCTGACTTGATTCCTTGGGGCTAGTCAATCAGTTTCTTCTATCAAATCAAAACTCTTATGGGTGTCATTGATAATACATCCATTTGTCCGCGGAGGGTGAGATATAGTAGATGATATTTCCATAGGTTCCGAAGTTAAATTTATCAAGTCAGCTTGAGTGAAGGGAGAAGCAGGGAGATGGTCCACTCTTCCAGAACAGGAGTTAAGGGAAGTAGCTTGGGCAAGCAGATCAGTTCCCAATGATGAGCTTTTCCCCTGAAGTGAGTTAGAAGTGGCTAGAGCCATAGGCATTTTATGTGCTTGGAGGCGTTGCAGGGTACATTCTAATCTCTCAATGACTCTCTGTTGTTCCAGAGTAGGTACATTTTCAAATGAGTGAAGAAACGAGTCTTCTAGTGGACTACCCATATTGTCATTGGTGTTGGAATATCTTCCTGTTGTCTGAGGGAATTGGGCTTGATTACTTCCCTTGGGCAGAGAGCAGATATCACTGTGTTAATAAAATAGCGGGCTGGAAAGATTCCTTTTTTCCACAGTTCTGATTTGTGCTTCAGTACAGCCACAGGAATTCTTGAGGTTTTAAAAGTAAGCAGAACTTTATTGGTTTGAATGCCACAGTCAAGATTTTCAATATTAATTAGATCAATTTTATGAGAGTCAGTGTGGAGAAGTGCGCTTAGGTGGGATTTCACGTGGCGGCTATTTCCCCAGCTTGGGACTCTGCCTCTGTAACAGCATATTAATAAGCAGATTTTATTTGGTTGGAGAACCAAGCATTGGGAGTTGTCTCCCAGTCTCCCTTTGAAGTTGTTATTCAGCCGAGGATTTTTCTCATTCATGTAGGGTACCTCACGAGGAGGATCTCTATCTAGGTTAATGATGTTAGAGATAAGTAGACCAGCAGTTGTGTTGTTCAATATAGAGATTAGTCTCTTAACTTCAGAGGAAAGACTTGTTAGCTCGGCTTCCGTTGCTCTAATCTTACTAAATAGGCACTCCACAGTTCTGGCAATCAGCATATAGCCTGAGGGGTTGAGTTCTTCATTAATCTCATGGGATATATCAGTCTCCTTGTCAGCCTGAGTTGTAACATCTATGCTGCAGGATATTTCATGGGAATTATTAGTGACCAGCTCTCTTTCGTTGTCAGAAGCAGTCTGTAGGGGAGAGAACCGGTCTGTTGTTTCAACAGCAAAGATGTATCGCTCCTCAAGGTTACTTTCTGGTGCAAAGAAATCCCCAATCTTTGACTGTTTACAAACTGGGGACTCAGGTGACTCCTCTGAATCTCTTAAACGTTTACCAGATGCCATTAAGAAAGAGGTGATATGAGTAGTAGTTCCATCACCCACCACTGTAACAGAACAACTTCTAGGGAAAGAAAAATTCTTTGTCGGTTTGCCAAGAAAAAAGCATCACATTGATTCAGTAGCTTAGCCAATTAGTTCAGTCTCAAGTCTGGTGATATCAACAGTCCTTCAACAACAAAAACTTGGCAAATTGCCCAACTGCTCAGCAGTTCCAAATAAGAAATATATCCAGGTACAAACACAAGCACACTTAGAAGTTTCTATGCAGAGAAAACTTAATTAAAACCTTTTAAAATTGTAGGCGTCAGAGCTCCAAAACAAGCCAGCTGCCAACCCCATGCATGCGCCGATCTCCTCCCCTAAGCAGATATGAACCTCTTGATTTCCAGGAAGTTCACTTCTCTAAGCAATATTTATTTATTTGACCTGGTTTTCTGGACCAGTTTCTAATATGAGGATAATGGAGGACAAGTCTACCAATGTCTATTAACCAAGCATGGGATGTGCTAGGATATTCTCCTACAGAAGAACTTCAAAGGGAGCAAACAGTGAGAAATTACTAAATTAACCTTTGTCCAGACGTTTAACACTATCTCTCAGCCAGGTCTTCATAAGGATCTGGCATTTTTCACCCACTATAGGTCCTGATTTTTAGCAGATCCCCCTTTACAGATGTTAGTTAGTTCACCCATATCTCTATGCTTTTCTACTTGGATGTGCACATTATGCATCTGCATATCATGGCTCACCTGGCACTAGACCTAGTTTAGCTTAATTCTACTTTGCTGAAAAGTTGAATGTGGCAGTGAGAAAGCCCTCCTTGTCAGCACTACTTGTCCCAATGGTATTGAGGGTATGTAGGGTTTGTCATTTAGCCTTGACTCTGGAGTATAAAGGGCATTATGTACAGAAGCAGATTACTGGCTGTTGTAGAGTTTGACTTGGTAAAATGTTCTTGGCGAATGGATTTTGTTACATGGAAAATCTGGAACATTTAGGCCCCGGTCACACGGGAGGTTTTGGCCTGGAAGAGGGACGGATCGGGGGCGCAGCAAACGGGTACAATCCCACCGCAACATCTGGGAATCGGCGCGCACCCGTTCCCGATCCGTCCCTTCAGAATGAAAATGCGGTGCAAAAAAGAACCTACTAACTGGTAGGACTTACCTGAAGCACCGCAGCAAGCGCGGCCGTGAGATCGCCGGTGCGCTCATCTGCAGGAGCAATCTAGGCTCCCGGCCGAACTGCACACATGCACACATGCGTAGTTCGGCTGCCTCGCTCTCCTTTCAGTGGCTTCCCCCTGGCATCTGATTGTGCCGGGGAGAAACTGCGCGGCGGCTCAGAGGATCTGTATGCCACCGCCGCATGTGTCTTTTGGGGCGGCTTTGAAAAACCGCACTTTGACCCTACTTCCCCCCCCCCCCCCGTGTGGCAGGGGCCTTAAAGGAAAATACAGCTCTAAATCTAATTTAGTAAAGACAGTTGAAGAAAGTGAAAATATGATGTAATTAGATTATATTTCCTGAACCCATTTGTTCTACTGACCACTTGTGTTGGAACTTTTTTTTGTTGTTTATATACCATTTATTGCACATAGTGAAACCAATCCGATATGTTAATCTTTAGAGTACAGTGTGTGGAGGTTCCTTATGAAGGAGATGGTGAGGAACTGGACTGCCTGAATTTCTAGCCACTTTCAGATTAATGCTTGTGAATCAATAAAATATTATGAGAATTCTTAAAAGACAAGAATGCAGTACCTTGCTATCACCACAATGAGGCATGCTGTGCGCTCTTTTGTAGCTAGCTATGGAAATTGCTGTGTCTTCAAGGCCATGGTTTTAAATATTATTTGACGTGACATAAATTCAGTTTGATCATTATGCTCTGTTTTCACTTCCACCTGCAATAAATTTTGGAATGAAAAACCCCTTAATTTCATTTAGAATGACCAACACAGATGGTTGTTTGGATACAACGAACATGATGGTGGTGATAAAGAGGTACCACTGCAGTAGCTTGTTAAGTGCAGAGGAAATTTTAACCTCCTAGTAATGGGAATTGCTCTGAGTTAAAATGTACAATGTCATATATAGTCAATCCCGCATTTTTTATTCATGTTTATGTTCAGATCCATACTATTGTCAGAAGCTTGTTAACAATGCTAATAAATTATGTTCTTTTATGCAGTCTCCATGTGGCCACAGATCTGAGAATAATGCAGCCATATGGGCAGGGAATGTCATCTTCTCTGTCCAGTAGAATCATTGCCCTCTCTCTCCTGGCAGAGTAGTAGCAAAATTAAAGTTCATGTATTAATTTTATTGTTTGAGGTTGCATTACAAGTAAACTCACTTGGCCAAGTTGATTAGTATTTGATGTGTATGTTTAAATTTCTTATGGTGACTGCACAGTTACATAACTGTAAACATTATTTTTATTTGTCAGAAATTCTGTATTTGTTGGTACTACTGACCAGTGTTCCCTCTAAGCTGAGTTAGTGTGAGCTAGCTCACAGTTTTTTGGCCTCCAGCTCACACATTTTTGTCTTAGCTCAGGAAGGGATGGCTCCAGAGCAAACTAATTTATGCAGCAGCCAAATCGCTGGCTCACAATTTTAATGCCAGTAGCTCACAAAGTAGAATTTCTGCTTACATGACTCCACGGCTTAGGAGGAACATTGCTACTGACCCAGTATAAAAACTTTATACTGAAATCAATCCAGAAAGATGTAATGTACAAGCGGTGGTTCAAGTGGTTAAGAAGAAGAGAAGAAGAGATTGGATTTATACCCCGCCCTTCACTACCCAAAGGAGTCTCAGAGCGGCTTACAAACTCCTTTCCCTTCCCCTCCCCACAACAGACACCCTGTGAGGTAGGTGGAGCTGAGAGAACTCTGACACAAACTGCTCTTTTTCAAGGGCAGCTGTGCCAGAGCTTGTGACTGACCCAAGGTCACATCAGCAGGTGCAAGTGGAGGAGTGGGGAATCAAACCCGGTTCTCCCAGATTATAGTCCACACACTTAACCACGACACCAAACTGGCTCTTAAAATGCTGAACTGCAGGCTGTGGAAGGTCAGTAGTTCAGCAGTTCGAGACCCGGGTGCCGCATGATGGAGTGAGCTCCCATCTCTAGTTCCAGCTCCTGCCAACCTAGCAATTCGAAAGCAAGAAATTGCAAGTAGATAAATAGGTACCACTTCGGTGGGAAGGTAACAGCGTTCTGTGCGCCTTGGTTTTAGTCATGCCGGCCACATGACCACGAAAACGTCTTCGGACAGCGCTGGATCTTCGGCTTTGAAACGGAGATGAGCACCGCAACCCTAGAGTTGGATTCGACTGGCTTTCGAGCAAGGGAACCTTTACCTTTACAAGACGTACAGTGCAATCTTTAAGAACCCACTGATTTAATTGGATCTAGAAGAGTGTAACTCTGTTTAGGAATACACTGTTAATTAGTTCTGCAAGCTGTTTTCAAAAATAGGTGCAGTGCTCAAATATATGATGATGATGAAGATGATGATGAGTAATTACAAAGAAGAGTACCTGCCAACTAGTTTTCCCTCACACATGTGAAACCACAAATCAGACGCCAGGGCTTTTTTTCTGGGGAAACATGCTGGAATGGAGTTCCGGAACCTCTTCGACAAAATTCTTTTAAAAATGTTTAAAAGTTCATGAGGGAAACTTCATTTCCTTCTTGAGAGTTCCAGCACCCCTTTAAAAAAAAGCCCTGCAGACCTCTAACATCTGTCATTAAAGCAAGAGTCACAGAGGATGTGACTTCCAGCCTGCAGCCCCTGCACCGCTCATTTTGGAAGAGAAACACAGATTATCTAGTAACACATGATTTTGCAAAATTTTGCATCCAACTCTTCCTAACACTACCAAAGTGATGTAAGAGATCCCCTCTTATGGGTCACACAGGAAACCTGAGCAGAAATAGATGAATCACACCAATGCTCCCTCTAAGCTGTGGAGTCTTGTGAGCACAGAAGAAGTATACAAGAAAGACCTCGATGTCCTTGACAACCACGACGGTATAATCACTGACTTCAAGCCAGACATCCTTCAATGTGAAGTTAAATGGGTTTTAGAAAGCATTACTAACAACAAAGCTAGTGGAGGTGATGGTATCCCAGCTGAGCTATTCAAAACGATGTCCTTGACAACCACGACGGTATAATCACTGACTTCAAGCCAGACATCCTACAATGTGAAGTTAAATGGGTTTTAGAAAGCATTACTAACAACAAAGCTAGTGGAGGTGATGGTATCCCAGCTGAGCTATTCAAAGTCTGCACCGGGCATTGCAGGCCGTGGCTGGTTTGCTCCTACTGAGCAGGCTGAAGTTAAACCCGGCGAAGACGGAGGTCCTGGGTCTGAGTCGCGGTGGTTTGGGGTTAGGGCTCTCTCTCCCGGCCTTCGATGGGGTGCCTTTGGTGCTAGCGCCGGAGGTTAGGAGTTTGGGAGTGCTCCTGGACTCTTCGTTATCTATGGAGGCCCAGGTGGCAGCCACTGCCAAGTCAGCCTTTTACCATCTG
>NW_015160209.1:1191023-1191200 GCF_001447785.1 Gekko japonicus
ACTTCTGCTTCATTGACTATGCTAAAGCTTTTGACTGTGTGGATCACAACAAACTATGGCAAGTCCTTAAAGAGATAGGAGTACCAGACCACCTCACATGTCTCCTGAGAAACATGTACAAGGGTCAAGAAGTGACCATTAGAACCAGATATGGAACAACTGATTGGTTTAGCGTAG
>NW_015160209.1:1191517-1216510 GCF_001447785.1 Gekko japonicus
AAGTCATGGAAGTAGTGACAGACTTCACGTTCCTGGGATCCCAGATCACCGCAGACTGTGACAGCAGCCATGAAATTAAAAGATGCCTGATCCTTGGGAGTTAAGCGATGGTGAACCTAAACAGCATGATAAAAAGTAGAGACATCACCCTGCCAACAAAAGTCCGCATGGTCAAAGCAATGGTATTCCCAGTGGTCATGTATGGCTGCGAGAGTTGGACTATAAGGAAGGCCGAGCACCGAAGAATAGATTCTTTTGAACTACGGTGCTGGAGAAGTCTCTTGAGAGTCCCATGGACTGCAAGAAGATCAAATCAGTCAATCCTAAAAGAAATCAACCCTGACTGTTCCCTGGAAGGCCAGATAATGAAACTGAAGCTCAAATACTTTGGCCACCAAATGAGAAGGGAGCACTCACTGGAGAAGACCCTGATGCTGGGAAAGATTGAAGGTCAAAGAAGACGGGGACGGCAAAAGATGAGATGGTTAGTGTCATCAATGCAACGCACATGAAATTGAGCAAACTTCAGAGGATGGCGGAAGACAGGAAGGCCTGGCATGATCTGGTCCATGGGGTCGCGAAGAGTCGGACTCGACTGTGCGACTGAACAACACTTGTGAGGAAAAATTCTACTTTGTGAGCTACGGGCATTAAAGTTGTGAGCAAGCGATTTGGCTCCTGCATAAATCAGTTTGCTCTGGAGCCCTCCTTCCTGAGCTAAGACAAAAATGTGTGAGCTGGAGGCCAAAAACCTGTGAGCTAGCTCACACTAACTGAATCACACATACATCTGCTATCACTTTTACTGTATAACATGGGAAGCCTTCTTGCAAACTAAACAGGGATTTGACCAGAGGCAGCATTTCTTGGTTGGGACTAACTGAATCACACATACATCTGCTATCACTTTTACTGTATAACATGGGAAGCCTTCTTGCAAACTAAACAGGGATTTGACCAGAGGCAGCATTTCTTGGTTGGGATCATTTTGACTGCAGAATCACCACTGAGTTATTTGCCTGCTTATCTACCAGACCATCTGCTAAGGAAGACAGTGTAGTCCACCTGCTCACTCTCTCCTGAATTAAATCCTGCCACTTACTGTGTATTATAGTATCTGGCACTGTGAAAAAGGTATGAAGGATTTTTCATCCCACACACACAACGGATAAATATCTTTATTACCCTGGAATTGGACCAGAGTAGCATTTATGGTCAGATTAACAATGACATCACTACCAAGGCAGTGCCCCTCTGGCATGCAGCTCTGGCCTCTGGATCAGAGAATGTTTTGGCTGGATGTTGGAGAACTGTATGTTTCTGTGTTAGCCCTGGGGATGGTAGGTGCTGAATTATGCTTAGGGGTGTTGAGAACTTGGCAACAATTATGATCAACATTTGAACTTCCCTTTTTCAAGATGCCCATTTTTGTTGATTCTCTCTTGATTGCCTCAAAGTTTTGCTTGTAAGCAATATTGCAAGCACTTTTGCATCTGCACTGTGGCAGAATTCAGCATCACAGTCAGGTAAGAGACATGTCTGATTATTATGTCTCTTTTAAAAAACAGGTTAAGGTAGGTTCTGTGTGCTGTTTTCGTACCTGTGTTGTTAACAACACTCCTTTATCCCTGTGTCTCTTTGTGGCAAAATAAACTTTAATCAATTTCAAGTTCCTATGATTTGAGCTACATTCCTCCAGACCAATACTGTAGGAGTATGGTTTCCAGGGGGATCTCTTGCTGTCATTATAGCTTTCCAACATTTATGTCAGGTTGCTGAGTGTCTGAAGTGTGTCATCAGTATGCTGAGGATGCCAAGTTCTCTCCTTCCCACCCACCAGCCAACCAGTCTTTATCTGCCCCCCTGTCTTAAGCTTTCCCTTCTTCCATCTCCCTCTGCCCGGGTTCCTCACAATCTTGTCGAAAACTCTACCCAATACACCACACTAGTTTTTGTGGGATGGCTGCTGTTGAACAGTAGCAAAAAACCCAACACAAAATAGTATAGAAAATAACCACTGTTGAATCAAGAACGTACAATCCCACTGTACAGTGTTTATATGTTAATACAGTCACAAAGACATCAATTTCATAGGTCCATATCAGGTACAAATACCATTATCCATCTACATCAAAGTCCAATGGATAAAACAGGCAAAGTTTGTCCAGATGCAAGATCCACAATAGATGATTTCAAAGTAGAATCAGGAAATCATGAAGCATTTCCTTCCAACGAGCATGCTAGCTAATTAGTTGTCTCATTTCATATCACAGCTTTTTCAGAGAAAGATCCACATTCCATGATTCTCTATAGCAATCTCGGAAGAGAACTCTCCATAAATTTCCTGTGTGATGCAATTCCATGCAGCAATAGTTTCTCATTGACTGCTGTTGAACAGTAGCCAGACCTGGTACGTCATGCAACTCACTTGGTAGTAAGTAACCCAGTGGTTGCTGGCTGGTCTGGTCCGAACAAGTCCTCCGTCAAAGGCCAAAACAGTCCTGGAAAGAGCACTCCCCCTGGCTTTTACTGACAGAAAGGAAAATTAGAAGGCAGGCATTATTGTTGTAGTTGCTTAGCCATGGGCACCAAGAGCACTTTTTCCCTTAAATGTACAGGTGCCATTTCTATCATTTGGGCAGGAGCGGTTAATCACTAATTTTTAATTTTTTAGTTTTAGATTTCTCTGCAAACCTGGGACTTTGCTGAGTTCTGTAGAAAGATCTGTCTTGTCTGACCGTGGACCCAGTCTCCAGATTTAAGACCACATTGAGAATTAGATATATTGATGATAGTGTCATGGGTATTGTCTTTCCATCTACATTATATACATACTTCTACTTTATGTCCATTTCCAGGCTCTCCAGACATATCAAACCGACCCAGCCATGAGAAGAATGCTGAATCAACTATATTTCTACATCATGCCTATTTTTAATGTGGATGGATACCATTTCAGCTGGACCCATGTAAGCAATTAAAGTATTAGAGTACCTTACATAAAGAGTCATGTAACCCACAGTGCAATCCAAAGAATTCTTTCCTGGGAGTAAACCCCACTGAATAAACGTCAGTAAGTTTCTAAGTAGACCTGCTTAGGATGGTGCTGCTACAGGGCCAGCCTGAGTAGAGTTACACCAATCTGAGTCTATTGGGCTAAGTCAGTGAGCTCAGAAAGATGTAATGCGGCTTAAGATGGCACTGTTAGAGAGCAATCCAAACGGGTGTATTCCAACTCCTAGTTAGGCGTAATCAATGAGGCTTACTCCTAGGAAAGTGTTTTTAGGATTGCACTGCAAGTTCCATATTTTAGAATGTGCATGCATGCATATTTGAAAGAAAGGTTAAATCATGGAATATCTTTAGAAGGGTTCATTTAATGTGTGTAATGCTGTCTTACTTCTCTGTATATTGTATTTTCATACTCTAAAAATGTATGGCTAGGATCGATTTTGGAGGAAAACAAGATCAAAGAATTCAAGGTTCCACTGCCATGGTGTAGATGCTAATCGTAACTGGAAAGTGAAATGGTGTGGTAAGTATAGAAATAGCTTGAATTTGAATAGCAAGCAGTGTAACCTATTATCTAGAGAACTGAATGGCTGTGAAACTATAGAGAACGTGTATGGCTGGAGATATGATTATTCCAATGGAATTATGTGATAGTCAAGAATATCTTTTTTAAAATCTATATATCTAATAGCCAAGTCGCCCCCCTGGTGTGCGGATAGCTAAATCCGCACACCGGGGGGAGGGGGAGTTTTGTGCACACGTGGGGTAGTCCCCAGGTGTGCACAAAAATCTAAAAAGTTTAAAAAAACAACGAGGGGATACTTAAATCCCCCCAAAACTGACAGAGCGTTCCCTGCGCATGCAAATATCTGTTTTATATTAGGAGGTTTCTTAATGTTACACCATGAAGCTCAAATTACCTGAAACTGCATTTGTTGTGGTTTGGCATCAAGGACTTTATCCCATATTGAAGCTGCTATATCAAGAACTGCTTAGTCACCTATTAGTAACAGTAAAGGAGACAATCCTTTCTCTGCCACAATTCATAAGTCAATGAGGGTGAAATCTTCTCCTACTTGTAGTTTCAGGGGTTTGTGTTCAATGTTTTTACTTATATCAGTCCTTGCTAAAATGGTAGTGAATTCTGTACTTGGCAATGTCTTAGGTTATTTAGCCCTGAAATATGAGAGCATTAGTAACATGTTTGTAAAACTGAAAAACTTGTAAGGGCCTGTAACATATTTGAGGATGTCACTGACATCCCCTCCAGTTTCATTTCTCCATGTGCATTGTAAAGTACTGGGTCCAGACGCGTTGGAGTAATTTCAGTTCATAGTTTATTAAGAACACACATTCAAGCATGCAATAGCAGGACTGGAGCCCAACTTAAATCCATGAGGCACACCACACCTAACACACATTCTGCTCCCTGTGATAGGTCATTTACACAGTGTCCATACCCATAGATCGGGCATAGGATCCAGAGTAGCCAATAGGCTCGCTCTAGGATCCTCGCCCACTATTGTTTCCGATCTTCAAGCTGCACTTGTTTGCCCGGCCACATGTTTGCCCAAGCACATATGGAGCCCTTGTTAGTACACAACACCCCTCTTCTGAACCCCCTTACACACATAGTCTTGCAAGTGGGCTGGCCTCCATCGCTCCCAGTTGGAATGATGCAGCTCCGCTGGCAGGGCTGTTCCTTCCATAAGGGGCTGTGGAGTGTCTCTTGGAAGCTTGGGTGAGATCGGGGAAGTTGGATCCCTGCCCTGTCTAGGCGGGGTGAATGGCTCTGGAGGACTGTCGCCGCTCGGGGTGGCCAGGGCACTGAGTTCGGGTTGTGCTCGAGCACCCGGCGTGTTCTCCTCATTGTCCCTGGGGCCCGGGTCCAGCAACTCATCCTTGCTGTCGTCAGGTCCCTGTCTTTCAGTCGGTAGAAGGCAGTTGCGTAGCTGGTCGATGTGACAGCGCAGCAGCTGTCCTTCTTCCGATGTCACTTCGTAGGACGGGACCAGTAACACAGGTCACCCTGGCTGGAAGCCATGCGGGGCCCTGGGCGAAGTTTGGGGCATATACAGGGCCCCCGGGAAGAAACCTCTGGGTGTCTCCATGGAAGCAGGAGCCGTGCTGTGCTCAGGAGCGCGGTTGGGGTGGAGACGGTTGAGGCATGTGGTGAGGCGTCGGCCCACGAGAAGTTCGGTTGTACAGCGGCCAGTGGTTGAATTCGGGGTCATCCTCTGGCCGAACAGGAAGGTGGCCAGGTGGTATTCCCAGTCCCCTTGGACTAGTCTGCGCAGCAACTCCTTGGTAGTCCTTACCATACACTCCGCCTGACCATTCGTTGTGGGGTGGAAAGGAGCGGATCAGACGTGTGAATTCCTGGAATTCTGCTGATGTGAAGGCAGTCCCATTGTCAGTGACTATTGTGTCCAGTAGACCATGGGTGCTGAAGACCCACCATAGAGCACCTATCGCAGTGTGGGAAGACATGGAGGGGACCAGTACCTCTAGCCACTTGGTGTAGGAGTCCACCAGGATAAAGAAGAGTCGTCCCTGGAATTGACCCGTAAAATCCAGGTGGAGCCGAGCCCATGGTTTGTGCGATGACTCCCAGGGCCTGACCTGTGCCCTGGGCAGCTCCAGCCGTGATTCCTGGCAGATCTGGCATCGTTTCACGCAGTCCTCGATCTCACTGCCCATCCCGGGCCACCATACATAGCTGCGCGAGAGCGCCTTCATCCTGACAATGCCGGGATGTGTCTCGTGTACAGCTGCGAGCATCCTCCACCGTAGTGGGGTGGGAACGATCACCCAGCTTCCCTACAATGAACAGCCTTTATGTGCAGACAGTTCATCACGGCGGGAGAAGAATGCCATGAATTCTGGGCCCACCTAGTCCAGGACACAGGAGAGCAGATGGTCCCAAGCAGTGTACCTGTATCAGACGGTCCGACAAGTCCTTGAGCAGCAGGATCTGGTGGGCGGGAGCCAGGTCTGGGTTGCAGGAGGGCAGAGGGAGACAGCTGAGGGCATCAGCGTGGCCCATCGCTTTCCCATGGCGGTGGACTAGTGCATACTTGTAGCTGGCCAGAAAGATGGACCAGTGGAGTACACGTGGCAACAGCATTTGCGGGGTTTGGCACTCCGGGGCGAAGAGGCCCAAGAGGGGCTTATGGTCACTGACAACAGTGAAGGGATGACTGCAGAGGTAATTGTGGAATTTCTTCATGCCTGCCACGATAGCCAATGCCTCTTTGTCAATTTGCGCGTAGTTGCACTCGGCCAAAAACAGAGTCCGGGAGTAGTACACAATAGGGACCTCCTGGCCATCCAGCAGCTGATGTCCCAGGACCGCCCCAACCCCATATGGGGAAGCATCACAAGCAAGCAGGACCGGCAGGGATTCGTCAAAGTGGCCCAGACATCGTTTGAAATGAGCAAGTGCTTTGCTGCCTGAAAGGCAGTTGTGTGTTTCTGGCCCCACACCCAAGGCACGTTTTTGTCCAGGAGGTGGTGCAGGGACTCAGCGACCACCGCCTTGTGGGACAGGAAAAAATGGTAAATGTTGAGTAGGCCCAGGAAGGCCTGGAGTTCCACTTTGGACAAGGGGGTAGGTGCATTGACGATCGCACGAATCTTTTCGGCTGTGGGATGGATGCCCTGGACATTGACTGCAAACCCCAGGAACTTCACCCGGGGCACCCCGAGGAGACACTTTTCCCGCTTCATCTTGAGTCCGGTGGTGTTGAAACGATGCAGGACCTCCCGCAGGCTGTCGGCGAATGCTTCTGATGACAGTGCCACAATCAGAACGTTGTCAAAGAAGGGCTGGACCCTGGGGATGCCTTTAAGGAGACAAAATATGGCTTTCTTCAAGCAACAAACTAATCCAAAAATTATATTAAAAACTACTAGAGGACTGGGTACAAGATGAACACCAATGAGAGTTTGGACTAAGGAGATTGGACATTCAATAGATATAGAGAATTGGTCCAAAATCTGGAAAGCCTTAAATTACACGAGAGCGACTCCTTTTAATGAAAATATATATAAATTACTATACAGATGGCACTTGATTCCTACTAGAAAAGCAAAATGCTTCCCTAGATCTTCCAATATTTGTTGGAGATGTGAAAGAAATGTAGGATCTTATCTTCACATATGGTGGAAATGTGATAAAATTCAAATTTTCTGGAAAACAATTCACAAGGTTTTGCTAGATATTTTAAAAATCAATATTCCATTAACACCTGAAGCCTATTTACTTAATATATTACCAGACAATATAAAGGATCTTACCTATATAAGTGTCTACATATTAACAGCAGCTAGAATACTTATTGCGAAACGATGGAAATCCAAGGTTATTCCTACAATAAAGGAACTTAAATATAAGATATTGGAAGTAGCAGAAATGGATAAGTTAAATATAACGCTACAAAACAAACCAGAGGAGATATTTTGGAAGAGATGGAAAATAATTTATGATTGGCTTAAGATAAAGAAGATGGATTAGACTCGAAAATATGGAAAGTTATACTGTATTATATTATGTATAAGAAGGAGAAATGAATTATATATAAAGTTGGCAAAAATATACATTCGACTGAAAATGAAATAAATTTATTTTTAAAACATTTTTAAATCCATTGATTTTCATGGGGGGGGGAGGGGGGAAAGAACACACACTCAAGCATGGAATAGCAGGACCGGAGCCCTGCTTAAATCCGTGAGGCACACCACACCCAACACACACCCCGCTCCCCGTGATAGGTCATTACACAGTGTCCATACGCATAGGTTGGGCGTAGGATCTGGAGTAGCCAATAGGTTTGCTCTAGGATCCTCGCCCACTATTGTTTCCAATCTTCAAGCTGTGCTTGTTTGCCCGGCCACGTGTTTGCCCAAGTGCATGTGGAGCCCTTGTTAGTACATAACATGCATGCTACTCCTTTTCCCTAGGTGATCTTTTTATTCATTTGTAAAACTAGGCAGAATACGTTCATATAAAAATATGAAGGGGATCATACATCAGTAGTAATGTCATTACCTGCTATAATGGTTAAGACTGCCTTTGGATGTCACAATAAACTGTAGCTTAAAAATTGTGATTTGATAAAACCCTGATTAGTGGTGATGTCTGGATGTAACCAAAGGCTCCGATCATACACAGAAGTTGCCGCGGGATACTCACAGATGCCAGACGGATTTAATGGGTGCGATCACACCAGCACATCTGGCAAGCGTTGGGCACCCGTTGACAAGCCATCGCATCCCGCCAAAGATCCGTAGTTCAAAGCTACTGCAGCAACACCAGTATTATCCGCTTGCGACGGGCCACAGACAGACATCCTCCGTCTGATCGCTCCAGCACCGCATGAAGCACGCCGGAAACGTGCACTGACAAAATGCTACCCCCGATTCCCTGCCGTCGCGTCTGATCGCGTTCGGCCAGGTCACAAGTGCGGCGGAGCGAAAAGCCACTCCTCCCCCCCCCCCTGCGTTCTCTGGCCAGTGTGACCGGGACCAAATTGAGGTTTATTAGTTAACATCAAACTAAAATTTCAGACTGGGGGTTATAATTGATTAGCTATGAACGTCTGTACTAATCATAGTTTATTGTGACATGTGAATTCACAAACCACAGCTTGTTGGACAGTATGCTTCTCATAGCAACCTGGCTACAAATGGCAGTACAGGGAGAATATCCTCATAGCTGAGAGGAAGTAGAAAAGCAAGAAGCAGGCTAACTATAGTTTATGTTCAATCCAGGATGTGTTACTTATCGCTGGTAAGCTAACCAGAGTTTGTCACTCAAACTACAAATCAAACAACCTATCATTTGTCATGATGTCTACCGACATCTTTCCAAACCTATTACCTTTTCTTCTGCAAAGACTCTGCAGAGTTTTTTTCTCTGAACATAGAAGTCCATACAGGAAGGCACGCAGATGGTGTACAACCAAGACAAGATCCCTGTAACAAGATAACATTGCCCCTGTACAGATGATTTAAGAAAGGTACTGGAAAGAGGGAGTGAAACTTTTAAACTATAACGGTTTTAAAACAATATAACTGATTATTAAAACCACAAATTAAGGTGAAGGCTAATAATACATTGGATTGACCTCTTATGCTTAACTGCATATCCTTCATGCTTCATCCATATCCTACTATTAAACAGATTAAAAAATGTAATAAATCAGGATAAGACATCCAACAATCAGTGCAATAGGACTTGGATTACAGAATTGGAAAACATTGGTTTGTACCAATGCTATGCTACAGGGAGCTACTAAAAACTAGGCCACTGCCTAGCAGTTCTTGAAAGAGCTCTCTCAGCCCCCCCTCCCCCCCACCTCAAAGGGTGTCTGTTGTGGGGAGGGGGAGGGAAAGGAGTTTGTAAGCCGCTCGGAGACTCTGAGTGAATGGCGAGATATAAATCCAATCTCTTCTTCTTCTTCACATATCCCAAAGGAAACAATACAGATTTGACTGGGACACAGAGAGTATCTTTTCTTCAATGTGAAAGCCACTGTGCTGTTTTTAGATCTCTGTACATGTATACACTGTGTTTCCCTTCTTCCCTGCCAAGGGAAAACAAGGTATGGAGGTTTCTTTAAGTTTTGTATTCTTGCAAGAAGAGATTCAGAGTTCAGCCATCTTCTGAAAGAGCCCCGTGGGGCAGCACTGTCATTGCTTGTACTTCTATTGGTTTGTTATGATAATAACTCTTGACATTTGACAGTAGCTGACATTTACTGCATTCTGTTTTGTCCTAATTCTTTCTAAACCTGGAAAACATATCTGTTGGAACAATGTTAGATAAGAAGTAAGGTTAAGCGAAATCTAGCAGTGTATGTCAGTTTCTAGTCTGAATTTTGTATTTGCCTTGCGGGGGGAGGTGTTATTGTAGAGATGATGCTGAAAATTGGAATGCCCTGTGATCCTAATGGCTTGAGATATCTATATGGAATCCAAACTCTGCTGTCAGAACAGCTAATAAGCTGATCAGTTTTTAAAAGTTTAAAACAATTTTAGCTGTCAAACATAGATCTCAGAAAAGGAAGGCCAATTTTATTAGACACTCAAAGGAAACAAATAGCTCATGGTAAAATAAATTATCAAATCAATATAAAAGTGATTCTTTTGGTTTGAAGAGTTCCTTCCTTGCCTTTTGAATCTTAGCAAAGTGAGGCCCAATGCAAGCTACACAATAAAGATTCAGTCATGCTGTATCATTTGGGGGGGGGGATCACTATATCGACTCTGCAGTTGCAACTACAGCTGAGCATCCACATCGTATTTTGCAGTTTGCAATCTGTGATGTAGTAAGAAATCCAGATGCTACATAATCTCTGCTTGAATCACATGACTGCCATCTGCCAGTTGTCATAGAATGGCCTTGGGCCAGAGTAATCTCTTACTATACTCTTCCTTTTCTGCCAGGTACAAAGTATATTGCAGTTTCATCTTATGCTAACCTCCCAAATTGAGCGACAGCACTATGAAAGAAGCTCAGTTCTTAAAAAGCAACAACATGGGCACAATATATTAAAGATTCCATATTTATTCAGGAGTGTCCATTATTTGTCAACCTGTTACACTTCCAAAGATTCAACCCTGTCTCACAAGAAAATTTGGAACATCAGACAAGATTTCCCAGTTTGATGTAATTCAGATCTTATCTAGATCCACATGCACTGTTCTATCATTGTGGTGGTATAAACCATTTTGTAAAGTTTTATTATACTTTTGATTAGAATTCAAACGTTTATGGAAGATAAATAATGTATTTAAATTATTTTTGGGGCTGTTTCCATGTATTATGTCCAAAGAGGCTCACAACAAAACAACAACCAACAAAACCATAAAACACATTAGCAATTAACAAAATGTCCTTGGTCATAAAACTGTAGTTAAAACATTGAATGAAAAACAGCAGAAGATGTATAAAAGCAGTGTATAAGAGAACAAAACAGCAGATAGAAAGAGGCATAAAGTAAAACAGTAAGACTAGTAATGTAATGGAGTATAAAAAGTGTATAGCATTAAAAAAAAACACCAGTGAATTAACATAGCACTAAAAATACCTGGGCAAACCGGAATGTTCTCACCTGGGGTAAAAAAGCAAACTAGATGCTAGGGAAACTTTTGTGGAGAGGCCATTCCACAAATGAAGCACTATTACTGAAAAAACCTCTCTCTCTACCACTTACCTTCTTCAGAAGATGGGGCGCACAGAAACCTGGGATTGAGATGTTGTGAGAAAAGTAATCATGACCATAGTGACATCAACAACAAAGGCCCTGCCTCTGGTAGCCAAGTATCTGATTTTCAGGAAGAGGGGTACACACAGCGGGGTCTCGGATACTGATTTCCTTTGATGGACAGGTTGAAGTACTTATATGTTACCTTAATATTCATGAACATGCATTAACATACATATAATTAAGCCTCAACTACACTCCCATTTGTGAAGACATTAAAACAGGCTGTTCTTATTTATTTGTTTGTTTAGACTTTTAGGCCACCCTTCCCTGAAAAAACAGGGCTCAGGGTGGAGTACAACAGTGATAAGAATTACAAGTATTATAAAAGTTGGAATTAAAATAATACATAAAATACACTTCACAGCAGCCTAAGCCAGTCTGATAGCAATAATTCCTGGGAATGTTATTGCCTCTTAGAGGAGGGAGGTGGGGAGAAATCGTATTCCCATAGCTTTCCTCTATGGTAAATGTAACTTATTTGTTAGCTACTGAGATAATTATCCAATCCTTCTACACTTTATATCATTAAGGATGATCATCACATGCTGCTGGTTCTCATCTGATTAACGTTTTAAAAAGAGTGTTCGATAATGCCCCCGCAGCAGCTGCAATGCAACACTTTGGTTATTACAGTGCAGTCCTATGCAGAGTTACTCCAATCTAAACTCACTGAGTTCAGTGGGCTTAGACTGGAGTAACTCTTCATAGGATTGTATTGTCTGTGTTCCCAAGTGCTAAAGCCATTGTTGAGTGCATTGCTGAATGAAGAAAGAAACCATGGAAATACACAGGTATTCTGGGGTGGTGAATCCACCTTAACAGTTCTGTGGGTAGAACCATTCTTGTTTCAACTACTCACTTAAATTAAAGAGCTGTATTAGAGGATAGCAAGTTGGAACTTGTTTTCCAACTGATACAAAAATTATGGTAACTTAAATGTGCTGCTGTATCCTACCAACATGATAGATCCAATTATAAGTAATTGACATCATTCTGCATCCTTTCCATTTCTCCTTTCTTGGAACAAGATTATTTTTGTCAGTGTTAAGCTATAAATACATTGACAGAAAAGAGGCATTGACATGATATCTGTAGACTGTCTTCATAGCTAGTACCCATACAGATTTTAAAATTATGTAATTTTTTTAGACCTGCGTTATTCATATTTCTTTTCAATGTGCAGATGAAGGTGCTTCCATTCATCCCTGTGATGACACATACTGTGGTCCTTTCCCTGAATCTGAGCCTGAGGTAAAGGCTGTAGCTGATTTCCTTCGCAAACACCGGAAACAAATAAAAGCCTATCTGTCCTTCCATGCATATGCCCAGATGTTACTGTATCCATATTCTTACAAGTATGCAACCATTCCAAATTTCAGTTGTGTGGTAAGTACAGTTGTACTGTCAATCTTTATGTGCTGCTAGTGCATTTTTTATTAGATAAAATCTTGGTGTTTAATATGTTTGAGCCTCCTGAAAGTTCTTTCTAGCAGTTGAGATTTTCATATTGCTGTGCAGGATGAGAGCATTTTTGAAGCTGAACCTGTTTCAAATGTTGAGAACCACTTTTAAATAAAATTATTTAATGCCTAATCATAGCCATCTCACCTAACAGAATCTTGATGCCAAATAAATGTATTTATTTATTTGATTTGTAGGCCACCCTACCCCCCACAAGTGGGGCTCAGGGCAGTGAACATTTCAACAAATACATTTATATAAATACATTTATAATTGAACTAAAACAGCTAAAATAATCACAAAATATAACTATTTCAGATGGTGTTTAAAACCAAAACTAATTCAGTTATTACTACCATGCAACAGTCTCTGCCAAATGTTAAATGCTGTTCATTTAATGGGCTGCAAGAAGCAGGGAAATCAATGGGGTTTTGGAACATTGTTGAAATATAAAGTCAATCTTTATTTTCTCAGTTCCTAACAATCACCCTTTATGTCAGTCAAGTGAGGGTTATAAATACTTGCAGATGAATTGTACAGATCATTGCAAATTACAGACTTCATGTGTAGCATGTTATTCTAGAAATAAAAATCTATAAGTGGTTTAGTTTCTGTCATTTCAGAAAGATATCCTGAAACAAAGAGATGAAGACAAAATGGTGCAAGCCTGGCTTAATGACAGGATTGATGTCTGAATTTCTCAAAAGAAATGTTCTTCATCAGAGTAAACTAATTAGTATATAAGCTGGGGAACAGGAATACAATTTGTTTTGGTTGTAGTTACCTTCTAGTTTACTAAAAAGTAAATGGGCTGTTTCTTCACTTACATATTTGTAAAAAAACCTTACATATTTGTAAATAGTATTCAGTTCTTCTGAATGTAAGTAAAGATGTTCTCTTGAGTAGCTTGCAGGGAGTATTCACAGGAAGCAGAAAGGGCCTGGGTAGGCGAGGCCCGCCATTTACGGGGCCGGGAGGGGGAGGAAGAGGCTGGCCAGTCACCAGGCCAAAGGGGGGGTGGGGCCAGGCGAGTGGCAGGAAGGTAGGCGCCTCCCCTCCCTCCCCAGGACAATCGCCGGGCAGCGGGGTGGCCGGAGGGAGAAACCCGGGTATACATGACCCGGGCCACTCGCCGTCCTCACCCCCCTTTCTTTTTCTCCGGAGGTGGAGACCCCTGTAAGGGTCTTGGCGTGAGGGCTGAGGGGAGCAGGCAAGCGCAAGGACTAACAGCGATGGCCCTCACCGCCAGGTGGCAGGGGAGTTCACACAGGGGCAGGCGTCCAGGTGAACCCTGGCAACCTGCCATCCCACAGTCTCTATCCATTCTGGCTGGCTGGGTAACGGATACCTCGGCTGGCAGAAGGGTCAGCCGACGGGTCGGATCCGGTGGACCCATGCTGTGCCAATGCCTATAACAGCTGTAATCAATAAGGTTGTGGCCAATTTCATCCACCTAATTTCCAAAGAAACTGTGTGTGAGTGGTTATTTTCAATCGGGCAGTATAAGGCTGGCCAAGCCGCTCCATCCCGAATACGACCTGGAACTGCAAGCAGAAAGGGCCCAGGTAGGCGAGGCCCGCCATTTGCGGGGCCGGGTGAGGGAGGAAGAGGCTGGCCAGTCGCCAGGCCGAAGGGGGGGGGAGCCAGGCGAGTGGCGGGAAGGTAGGCGCCTCTCCCCGGGCCAATCGCCGGGCAGCAGGGTAACCGGAGGGAGAAACCCAGGTATACGTGACCCGGGCCACTCGCCATCCTCACCCCCCTTTCTTTCACGACTGGAGCTGCTTGCCTGCCTATCCCTCCCTGTTTCTTGGGCCTTTGTAAGGGTTAGGACATAGCAGGCGAGGTTACTGGTAAATGGGGTTGCGGGTCATTCTGGGTTGTGTGTTGTTAGTTTCTGATATTTAGTTCCAGGGTATGCAGTTCGTCACAACTCTCGGCGGTGACAGCATGGGGCCGGATCAGTTTGGCGGAAATTGGCCTGTGTGCTATTTTCCGAAGGTGGGGACCCCTGTAAGGGTCTTGGCATGAGGGCTGAAGGGAGCAGGCAAGCACAAGGACTAACAGCGATGGCCCTCACCGCCAGGTGGCAGGGGAGTTCACACAGGGGCAGGCGTCCAGGTGAACCCTGGCAACCTGCCATCCCGTAGTCTCTACCCATTCCGGCTGGCCGGCTGGCAGAAGGGTCAGCTGACGGGTCGGATCCGGTGGACCCATGCTGTGCCAATGCCTATAACAGCTATAATCAATAAAGTTGTGGCCAATTTTATCCACCTAATTTCCAAAGAAACTCTGTGTGAGTGGTCATTTTGAACGGGGCAGTATAAGGCTGGCCAAGCCGCTCCATCCCGAATTCGACCTGGAACCGCAACTGTGATCCTCCCTTCATTTTTGTGCACTATCAGTGGCTGGCTGTTTATGTGTGTGTTAGAGAGCTGAAAAGGTTATGTCCCAGCCTCTTGAACTTGGGTGTCATCAGATAAAATCCCTAGGAAAGGCAAGGAATAAAAAGGCCCAAAGTAGGGCAGTGAAGGTCAGGGACATTAATGAAAAGATAGAGAGGGAAGTTCTATCCTATGCTTACCTTGAGGCTGAGTTTGTTTTCTTATCTCTTCATACTTTTGTCCCTGCTGATTCTGCTGTTCATAAGCAGAGTAAAAGGAATGTGTTATAATAACTGATAGGCAACAGATTGTGTGTCCCCACTAAGTTTCTAGTTCAAGACTTCATAAACCACGCAAGTATTTTGAAGGACACCAATGAAACTGTGTGATCCAAGAGATGCTCTCCAGCATCCTTTGCAGTGTCACAGAGCATTGCTGGTGCCATTTGGCATCACACAAAAAACAAGAGTAGATAATTAAAACATTAAAACAAAGAATTTAAAACAGGTTTCACCAGTATAATGTGTGATTATTCACATCACATGCCTTAGTATTCTCTAATAGAATGTAAGGGACCCTGGAGTATACCTCTTGGATTAAATAATGCAGCCACTTCAGGTTGCACAAGATCATTCTCCAGCCCTGTTTGAGCTCAATAACTTTTGTTCATTAGAATCAGGGGGAGGGCTGTTTCCGCTGTGCCTAGCGCAGGGTGTGGCATGCTCTATCAGACTACGAATTGGGAGACTTGGGTTCCAACCTTACAGTCACCCAGTCATGAAGCATGCTGGGTGACCTTTGGCTTGTGTGAGTCTTGCCTTGCCTGGTTGTTGTGAGGGAAGGAGGCAAGAACCATTGGGGCTGCTTTTGAGTTCCTGGGCAAGGTGGGGGGAAATGTACTCCATTCGGTTGATGACCGGCTGCTGGGCTGGTCATATTTGGATGGGAGACCGCCGAGGTGAGAGAGCACCTTGGGGAGGGTCTGGGGCTGCCTGTCACTCAGCGGCCACCTCCGTTCGTTCAGAAACAGCAGGCCAGGCACAAAGCCTTCTCCCCACACGTGCTCCACCCCCCCCATCGCTTATTGCGGAGAGGCTGCTGGGCGCGCGCTCTCTTTCTCCCCCTCCGGCCAGGGCTCTGCAGAGAGACAGCCGCCACTCTCGATGGAGGGAGGCGGGTGGGTAGAGGAGACTGACTGCCCCCTTCACGTGGGGGGGGACTTTGCTGCCCTTTCCATCTTGCTAGCGCTCATTGTATTCCTTTTACAATGGGCTTTGCAACTAGTCTAGATATAAAGCTCAGATCCAGAAATGCACAAGCAGAAATATTAACTGACAAGCACAGTTCCTCTCGTGCAACACCCAGTGCTTTCCTCCCTGTATATCATAGTGCTCAGAAATTGGTTGCACAGGATCTTGCATAAGCCAGAATGCAAATAAGAATGCAATAAGTTTGGCTTAGCACAAGTGGCTACCATGATCTTTTTTCTTGCATTTCTGCTTGCACAAGAGATCTAGTACAAGCAGAGATTTTGCACTGGATACAACCTACTGTGTCTACAATTTGATTTCATTGATAACGGCTCAGGTCACTACTGGATTTGTCACAACATTTGCAGAGTAATCAGAGGTCGATGCGGGGGATCGCGGTTCCCCCGGGTGAGGGGCGGGGCACACGGCGAAGCCCCGCCGCCTTCCTCCGGCCGCCCCCTGCTTCCAGCCTCATTCTGTTGCAGAAGGAGGAAGAAGCAGGAGGGTAAGTTGGCGTCCTCCCCCTCTGCCTGGCCGAGGCCACTCTACGTGGCCTCCACAAGGACTCCCAGCCCCATCCAGGAGCTTCCCCGAGGTAGCTGTGTTAGTCTGTTGCTGCAAAATAGTCCAAGAATTCAAATAGCACCTTTAAGACTAACCTTTAAGACTAAGACTAACTGAGTGGTGGGTGTGGCTTTATGACACACTTCCGGTGATGTCAGGGGGTGTGGCCTTATGACACACTTCCGGTGATGTCAGGGTATGTGGCATATGCTAATGAGTTATGCTAATGAGTTCCCCTAGCTCTTTTTTAACGAAACGACCCCTGAGAATAATCTTTTACTTCATCAAGAGCGGAGTGATAGAACCTGAGTTGCAACATCATGAGATTTATGCCACACAACTATACCAGCTCAGCAGTGCTGGTACAAATTCACAACACAAACTCAAAATCTGATAGAGAAGGGGACGTGCTATGGGAGAGATCACAGAGGGGACAAGCCAGTTAGCATCAAGAGAAAAGTCACACAGCTGTGTCCCTCTGGAGAGAAAGAACAGAGCATGGTGATGGAGAACAATGGGGAAAGGTCTCAAAAGGACACATACAAAGGAGAGCGGTTGTGCAGATAATAAATACCCAGCTCTGAAAGACAACACAGTTACAAAGAAAAGAGAAGCAGCTTTACTCCTATAATGGTACAGGATGCTGTTTCAGCTTATTGTGGAACAAATTGCTTAAACTGCAAAGCAGAATTTTAAAGGAATTCCAGTTTCCTCTTTTGAAACTGTCTCTGCAAGCACCAGTCCCTCAGGTTTATTTTACATGTTCAGACTGGGCAGCAGATGAAAGGCTTTTTGATGGACCTCGGTATTCAGAAAACAGGGGACACTGCATATGGATTGACTGTTCAATAATTCCTGAGCTGAAGGCAAGCAGGTTTCTGTCCAGTTTTCTACAGAGCCATACAGCAAGTCACTCCTCGAATTAATATGTTAAATTATTTAGTGCTCTGAAACCGGAGAGAGGATATGCAACTCCCCACATTAAGTTCGATCTTAGTTTTCCGTTGGAGTTATAGTATATAGTGTACAAACAATCTTTGAAAGGAGAATCTCATATATGTATCATATATATATATGAGATTCTCCTTTCACAGATTGTTTATACATACATAACGATAATTATCATAATACAATCTGCAATTAAATTAACAGTGTAACACGGGGGGATGAGATTATTCTATCCACCAAAAGGATTAATTGAAGAATTTTTTAAAAGAAGTCTAGATTTCATATAAAAGCAAACACACCTAGGCCAGTCTTTCATCAGCCACTCATCCATGTCCAGAAAATGCTATTCAAGAGAGAAGCTGGCGTTGGTATGCAGATCAACAGTACTGAGTGCACAAAAGCTAGTGATCCTTCATCATACATCTTGTTTAACAAATGTACAGCTGCAGGGACATCCTCATTTAGAAGCCTCTCTCTTTCCATATGAGTCCAACAGTATTCATGCAGGCTCCTATTTCTGCATCTGCAGTAGCAATGTGCAGACCACATGATAAATAAAAACCACAGAAGAATATGGACTATAGAAAACAAATAGCTGTGGGGTCCTTTTCATTTTCATGTTGTCAACACTGACATATGCAAGTGGACAGGCTGACACCAGTTTAGTAGCCATTCCGAGTGCTCCCATATATGCTCTCCAAATAGAAAGGTAATTTCATATTTCGGACTGGCTACATAATACAAAATTTCCCAGCATGATACACGCTTTTATGGTTGAGCTTCCTCATGATTGCCACAACTAGATCTCTATTGTATCAGGAGCTCAGCTCATCGAGCCACACTGTACTTCATCTCCCATTCAATTTATACTATACAAAAGCAGAATTACAGCAGTTTCTTTATAACACCATAATTAAATCATTTGAAAATGCAATGCCTATCATGGATTGGTCATTGTAGTTGCTAAATGTAATTTAGAAGTGTTTCTTCTTTTTACTGAATAGTTCTCATTAATATTCCATATCATTTTTATATCTTGGACAGAAACAACTCAAGCTATTGGGAACCCTTTAAACTTCAGTAAGCTAAAATAATGTGTGTTTAAAGATTTCCAGGCCTCTGAATCTAGAAATGCAAACAGCTAGACATAGTGCACCATGGTGCTTTTTGTGTACATCTTAAAATATCCTCAACTGCATGCTGACTCTGTATAGTTTGATATGCCATCAGTGAACTGTGGTGATCTGTTTATGTTGCCAGCTTTTTAGAACACAGTCATTTTTTCAGGAGGTTGTTGATTTTTTTTTGCTTTGGGCAACTTCATTTTACAACGTGATAGTAGTACTTTTTTTAAAAATGCAGTAAATACAATGAGTATAGGTAAAGGTAAAGGCTCCCTTGCTCGAAAACCAGTCGAATCCGACTCTAGGGTTGCGGTGCTCATCTCCGTTTTAAAGCTGAAGAGCCAGCGCTGTCCGAAGACATTTCTGTGGCCATTTGGCCAACATGACTAAACATCAAGGCGCACGGAACGCTGTTCAATGAGTATACAATGAGTATACTCAGGGTATAATGCTAACGAAGAGAAGGCTGCACATAAATTGAGGGTTGTTAGGTGCTCGGAAGGGCTGCGGTGGCACACTGAACTGCAGACTGGAAGGTCAGTAATTCAGCAGTTCGAGACCGAAGTGCCACATGACGGAATGAGCTCCCGTCTCTGGTCCCAGCTCCTGCCAACCTAGCAGTTTGAAAGCAAGAAATTGCAAGTAGATAAATAGGTACTGCTTCGGTGGGAAGGTAACAGCGTTACATGCGCCTCGACTTCTAGTCATGCCGGCCACATGACCATGGAAATGTCTTCAGACAGTGCTGGCTCTTCAGCTTGGAAACGGAGATGAGCACCACAACCCTAGAGTCGGATTTGACTGGCTTTCGAGCAAGGGAAACCTTTACCTTTTACCTTAGGTGCTCGGAAAGGGGTATGAAGTTCCGCTGAAGAGTAGGATCCTCTTCTCCTCCAGACAAGACTTGGATTCCGTGTCCCCTGGCAGAGGATTCTCACTGATACACACTGGATTTGTGAGAGACTGACTGTATCCCTCATTTTAACCTTTTTGTAGTAGTTGTTGAGGAGTCTCCGTAACATGATATTCTGCAGAACCCCAACCCCCCTCTCCATGCTGATAGTAGACATATCATTGTATGCAAGGCTCACTGCATGATTATTTGTGGAACAGTTTATACATATTGGTTTAGAGAGCCTTTAAAGGTAATTTCAAAGATTTTAAATACTGCCATAAGTCATTGCCTGCAGCTTGAAATTTCAGCTGAACTATGGTCATTGATGTAATTTTTGTTTGGGTTTGTGGGGGGTTTGTTCCCTTCCCAGGAATCTGCAGCTTTCAATGCAGTAAATGCCTTGCAGTCAGTTTATGGAATAAGATACCGATACGGCCCTGCCTCCAGTACTCTGTGTAAGTTCCTTTCTTCATGTGCTATGCTGGTGTTGGCTCTGCTTTAATGAGACAAGCCAACAGTTTCCAAGACAATTTCAGTCTGATATGATGACAGGCAAGAGATAAGAAATTTGCTGCTACAAAGGTTAGGTTGCAAACTTTCACGTAGGTAGGCTGCTGAAATTATATTGGCTGGGAGACAGCTTGGAAGACAGGGATGAAAGCCCCATTCACACGTGGAACACTGACCCTGATTTATTGGGTCTTGTCAATGAGTATGGTAGAAGTTAAGCAACTTATGCAGCAATGTAACCTAGACCTTCCCTGTATGGTAATATTAGTGCAATGGATTCTAATGCTGTAAGAAGTAGAACCTGTAAAAGTTCAAAATTTGAGAGAAACATAAGAGGTGACCTGCTGGAACACATGAGTGTTCCATCTACTCCAGCATCTTGTTTCACACAGTGGCCAACCACCTATCACTCCAGTCAACCCTGGTATGCAGAAGGTCGCCAGTTCAATCCCCAACATCTGCAGTCGAAAGGACCAGGCAGTAGGTGATGGGAAAGACCTCTGTCTTGGGAACCTGGAGAGCCCCCGCCAGTCTGAGCAGATAATACTTGATGGACCAATAGTACCAATAAGGTAGCTTCATGTGTTCAACAGAAATGGAAACAGAACCAGAGTGTAAAATATGAGAACTTTTAAAACATATCAAGAAATGATTCAGTGAGCTAATGCTTAATATTATTCACGGAAAAACATTCAAGACTAAATCCACAATTAAGCTCTACTTACAGCAAGCCAGTCACACATAACTGGTAGCTTCAAATGGTAACCTGCATCCCTCCACACATCCATCCAGTTTAACATGACACAGATGGATATCACAAATGCAGATAGGGATCTGTATTCAGATGCAGATCTGGATTTGCATCAGCTGTGTGCACAAGAAGACTGCTTGCATTGATGACTTTCCATTCCTAGACTGGGAATGGTTATTGTAATGATTTGTGAATTTTGTCTCATTTTTAAAAAATAATATTGGTGTTCCAAGTGTTCATTCAGGCTGCGGGCTGTTTTTTTTTTTTCCTCTGGGCTGAGAGCACAATCATTTTGAAAATAGTAATAAAGTAAAATCCCATCAATGTAGAATATTAAAATTTATGTTCTTCCCAGTGGAACAAGGGATGTTTAAAATCTGGGTTTTAAATAACTGTCAGAGTCTGAATGGAACTCTGCCAGAATGTTTTAAAGAGAAAAGAAATTCAGTAGCTTAGTATGGCAAGACATATGTTGTTTTCCAACTTTTTTTGATCTGATCTGAAAAGATGGACATATGAATGCTATCTGGGCTTAAAATGAAGATGAAGAATCTGTAATAACTACACATTTTCTGGCCGTTATTTGCTGAATTATATCATAATTGCCAAGGGCAGCCAGTGTGCTGTAGTGGTTAAGAGTGTTGGCCTAGTATCTGGAGGACCTAGGTTCGAATCCCCACTCATGCCATGAAAGCTCGCTTGGTGACCTTGGGCCAGTCATACTCTCTCAGCATCACCTACCTCACAGGGTTGTTGTGAGGATAACATGGAGGAGAAGAGAACGGTGTGAGCTGTTTTGAGTCTCCGTTGGGGAGAAAGGCAGGGTGTAAATGAAGTAGAGAAAGAAAGAAAATATAATTAAAATATTCAAAAATATATCAGTATATTTGATAAGAGAGTATAGCAAGAGTGTTCAACAAGCAGTTGACTCCTGAATCAAGAATCTTTTATCCTTTAATGCAGTATTGGTTGCTCATCTGTACCACGTACCTTACATTTGTGTAGAAGCAATGAACCTCTGTGCAATTCACCCATGTCTTACAGATATTGTAATGTAATTAATGGGATTGCTTTTCTAACTAGAGCTTCTAAGATTTGGGTCTTACATTATAAAATTAACTTCCTTAGTGTAACAATGCAAATGGGGAAGCAGAAACCATTGTGAAAGGAGAAAGCAGAGAATGTCAGACATCCTCCATTGTATTATACTTAGAGCATCTCCTGAATTAAAATCAGTCCCTTACCCCAGCTTATTTTGCCCCCTAGGCAAGGATCCCTTCTGGGACCCCCCCTCCCAATTTTCAAAAATAGAAGCGGGGAGCCTGAGGTCGCCCCCCCCCGCCAGCCTGGCCTGTTCTTGCCCTCCCGTCCCCCGTTTAGAAGCAAACCCACCGCCCCACCCCGCTCGGCCTCTCTAGCAAACAGCTCGGCTGTTTTAACCTTCTCAGAGCTGCAGAGGAATGGAAGAAGCTCCCTGCCCTTGCCAACAGAGAGCGGCGCTTAGACCTCCGCCGGGCGGGACTTGAGCCGGCCTGCCATTGGAGGTGCCCTATGCAGCCCACTGGGATTGCTCTGGAGTAACTCCGCACAGGGTTGCGCTCCCGCAGAATCCCAGGCTATGCAGGCATCTCAGCAAACGCTTTTTAAAAATTAGGAGAAAAAAAAGAGAAGCAAATTGAAGCACCTTGTAGGGGGGAAGGTGTTCCGCCCAGTCCTGCGGGGGAATTGGTGGGAAACCTGCAGCTTTCTCCACGAGTCCTGCCCTCCCCTTTTTAAAGGGAAAAAATTGAGTGGGCGAGGATAAAATACTTCTAGCTTAGTTTTTACCTACCCCCCGCGCGCGCGCTATTTAAGATAAGGAGGAATAATTTTCTCGGGCTAAATGGCGGTACTGGAGAGCGGTCGTTTCTTCAGGACTAAGTACAACGTTAGTGGTGTATGAAGTTCCCTTGGGGGAGCGATCGTTTTGATTGACACAACTCCTGGTTGCTTGGGGTTGTTGGTTGACAGTGTCCTGGCAGGTTTAAACCGCTCAAGTTTTTTAGTGTTTTTTAAAAAATAAAATAAAATGAAGCAAGCCGCAGCTGCCCTCTCGTCTCTGGTGGGAATCCTTTCCAGTCCCACCATCTTAAATCTATTTACGGGAATGGAGCCTTTATATGCATAGAAGCCAGCTGGGAACTCTTATGCTGCTGTACCCATTTCCTATATAACATCCCCTCCATATTCAGAGGCAGTAAACCTCTGAGTATCAGCAGGGAAAACCTTGGCCTTTATGCAGTCTTTATGAGCCCTCCGTCGCGGGGAGTCGGGGGAAGACCCAGCTTGCCTGCCTGCCTGCCGAGACGTGCGGGCAGCCAGGAGAGCCCCTCTCTGTCTCCTCACCGAGCCTGGGGCTTGCAGAGTGGAGAGCCCCTAGCCAAGGCAGGTCGGATGCGCGCCAGAGGAGGAGGAGGAGGCCGGCCAGCCCTCACCTCCCCCCCCGAAAAAAAGACGGGCTCGATGTCAGGCGGGGCCGGCCACAGGGCTGGGCGGGGGGGCGGCCGCTGGCTCAGGCGCCACCGGCCCAACTCCGCTTCCTCCAGGGCCGGACCTCGCCCGCCTGACGTTAAGCCCGTCCCATCCGCCCAGCCTGCTGCCTCGGCTAAGGGGGCTCGCTCCCCTGAGGGGGGAGGGCGGGCGAGCTGTGGCGCCCCTCCTGCGGGCGCAGAGAGGGAGAGAGAGAGGGGGCGGGGGGAGACCCTCGATTCCCGCTGCCTTTTCTCTCTCCGAGGGGGCGCAAGGCCCTGCTCCCCTCCCCTTTCCATGGCACAGGCGATCGCTCGATTAGGGCGGTGGGGGCGCAGTTTGGCGCCCCTGAGGGCCGGTGCGCCCTAGGCGAGCGCCTAGCTCGCCTAGTGGGCGAGCCGGCCCTGCTTACGGCTTGAGTGCATGAGCCACTGGACCAGCAGAAGTAGTCAGCTGTAGTTAGTTATCAGGAACTAGCAATGCTGCCAAAGGCATAACTGCAACATTGTGCAGCAGAATTATCTAGCAACACATAAATAGATGGAATGGCAAACTGAAGGCCTTCTGACCAGATAGAACCAACTGAGCCATCCCAAATCAGCCTTGGTAGTCAGCTGCTAGAACTGAGTTGCATCCTATACTTAGAACAAGATTGTCCTGTCTGTCTTGGTTCACAAGCAACATCCACATTGCATCTGTATATGTGGAGTGTCTCCAAAACTGATTTTAGCTGCAATTAGATTCCTCCTTATGATAGTTGTTCCTCTGGAGTCAAAGCCATTTTGCTTCTTTGGCCTTACTTGGAAACAATCATGTTGTACTATCATATCCTTATATATATATATACAGGGGTCTTGTTGTAGAAAAAGAGCTGCCGGAGCTCATTAGCATAACTCATTAGCATAACTTATTTGCATATGCCACGCCCCCTGACATCACCGGAAGTGACAGAAGGCCACACCCCCTGACATCACCGGAAGTGTGTCAGAAGGCCCGGCTACTTACCCTCCTGCTTCATCCTCATTCCCAAACGGAATGAGGATCGAAGCAGAGGGCGGGGTAAAGAAGGGGCGGGGCTTCACCACGTGACCGCCCCACCCCCTAGAGGTTCTCTTCCGGAGCTCCATACCTGAGAGCTCCCCCCCGACTAGAGCCCTGAAGATAAATGAAATGAAGGGATCACTGCAAAAGCATCTTTATATGTTTGTGCATACCAACAGTATTACAGGGATCAGATGTGGAAGAAAAATCATACAGTCAAAATGGAAGCCGATGAAAATCATGCAAAACAATGCCAACGGGGGGGGGGGGACCAA